>NC_092337.1:436382946-436689107 GCF_046630445.1 Rutidosis leptorrhynchoides | reverse complement strand
TTTATTTATTTTATTTTTGTAATGTTACTACATTTAACACTTATGTTGATATTGTAATAGTTTTTATAATTTTCTAACTTTTATTATTAGATTTTAATAATTTTTGAATGTGGGGTAATATACCAAACTTCAAAAATATGTATATATGTTTGCAGTTTATCTTATGTACACAACAGGGTAAAAACAACGCATTTTCAAAGACTGGCATTAAGTTCAGCAAAAGCAACTAATTTTGACGACAAGATGAAAAATAAATGTGATGTAACAACAAGACGGAATGAACAAATGATATGCACCATTTATCATTCAGCAAACAAACGCTAATATGTTTGGAAACTTTGGTAAAATTTGATCATTTTTCTACGCTAATCACCCTCAATAATTTAAATTGTTACTGATTTCTTGCAAATGAGGGCATTGCAAGATCTTAAGTGTGGGAAGGTGTTAAATTCTTTCGGATTTTAAAATTTTTACTTTATACACTTGGTTACCATTAGAAATACTAGTAAAGCAGTAGTTGTATTAGACTCTAGTGCTCTCTGATAATAAAGAACAGCCCTAGTCTTATATACTGACTACCCAATTCTAGTAAAATTTTTCAAAATTTTCAATTAAATGAACTCAAAATCATATTTATACATATTTATGAACAATAAAACTAGGTGTTAATACCGAAATTATTGTTACCTCAGAAAGGACATAAATTGAGAAACAAACCAAAATGTTAGAATTCATTTAAAATGGAATAGAGGACAATAAAAAGGAAAATAAAATCCAAGTGTGGGAAAATTTACCAAGTTATTCAAAATATATATCACATATTTTTGTACAAATAATTGAAAATACTTTTGTTTTGGACGATAATTAACTGTTTTACCCGATGAAAGAAAAGAAGAGATGGATCTACACGATGAATCAATTCCATCATTAAAAGGAAGTAAAGTCTTTCGAAAGAGAAACACGCTTCTTGATTTAGGTCAAGAAGTTGTCGTCCAGACCAGCTGTAGGTTGACGAAAAATCTAGAAAAGTCATCACTAAAATCAGCAGGAAATCTACGGACCTCAGCATCAAACAGGGTCGCCAAGTGGTCAGATTTATCCTAACCATGAGAAGGATTTATCTCGTACAATGGGGGGCACCGTGCAAATTAGCTTGATAAGACTAATGAATCAGATCCCCAGAAAGGATAATCTCCTTAAAGATTAAAAATCAGCTTTTAAGCCTGATATTACTCAATCCTTGAGATTGACCTTAAAGATTGAGAATTACAAACTCATGGAATTCAATGATATCTAAACTCGAGCTTGAACGAGAAAATATTTTGATCAAAATTAAAACCGATTTGTTTTCTGAAAACCTATTTTCAGTGCGTTCATTACCATTGAACGTAAAATCCTAGGAATTCAACTGGAATTCATTAGGTCACCTGAACCAAATCGGGTGTCAACCGTAAGAACGGTGGTTGCATAGCATGGTCAAAGACAGGACCTTGTGCCAGACCGGAAAATTATAAGGGTGAGCTTTACTATTGCTCCTACAAAGGATAGTAAATGCGTCCGACACATTATAGACCATAATTAAAAGCATGTCAGGGGATATTGCCTTAACAGTTGCTTGTTCAACGCTTTCCTTTACAACCGGACGGTAGTTTACCGAAAGGTAATATACGGAGCAAGTATACTGGACGTGTTGCTTTCCTAATACAAGGTTAGCAAGTGGGTGACACAAAACCATAAGTTTTGAGCCAAAATTTTCAAATCTGAAACCCACAAAACCCACAAAAACATTTTGCAAACACCGGTGAAGGGTTATTCCGGAAAACTTATCTAGGGTAAAAGCTAGATTTAATTTTCAAAAGATCAAATGTTTTCATAAAGATCCAATTTCCTTAATGGATCTAAATTTTTATAGTCATGTGGGACTGTAAACCATAACGTTACTACCATTGTTTATACCGCCGTAAAGAAATCACTGATGTACAAAGTGTGAAGAATAAAGAAGTGATTCTAGTATTTCAAGACTATATTGCTTGAGGACAAGCAACACTCAAGTGTGAGAATATTTGATAATGCTAAAAACGAACATATATTTCATAGCATTATCAATCAAGAAAGACAAGCTTTTAGTTGCAATTGTTCTATTTACAAGTGATATTCGTTTAAATATTAAAAGGTGAAGACAAAAGGCAGATTCGACGAATTGAAGACGCAAAGGTCCAAAAAGCTAAAAAGTACAAGATACAATCAAAAATGTTCAAATTATTGATGAGAAACGTCTAAAAATGACAAGAGTACAAGAAGCAAAATGCAAAGTACACGATATAAAATAGTACGCAAAGACGTTCGAAAATCCGGAACCGGGACCAGAGTCAACTCTCAATGCTCGACGCAACGGACTAAAAATTACAAGTTAACTATGTATATAAATATAATATAATATATAATTAATTATATAAATTATATATATATTATATTTATATATTAAAACCGTCGGCAGACTAGGATCCAAACTTGTGTGAGCTGGATTTACGAACTCCGCGACTTGCGGATTTTGTAGTGCAAAAATACCGCGACTCGCGGAGCTGTCCTGGACAAAAATGCCTTTAAAAGCTCGCGCATTCTGAACGTTTTATATATCTTTTTCTTTCCATCCTACGTAAACGTGTATATATATATATTTATATTTTAATTTTAATTTTGATTTTAAATCCTAATAATAAGGGTATGTTAGCAAATGTTGTAAGGGTGTAAGTCGAAATTCTGTCCGTGTAACGCTACGCTATTTTTAATCATTGTAAGTTATGTTCAACCTTTTTAATTTAATGTCTCGTAGCTAAGTTATTATTATACTTATTTAAAACGAAGTAATCATGATGTTGGGCTAAAAATATTAAAATTGGGTAATTGGGTTTTGTACCATAATTGGGGTTTGGACAAAAGAACGACACTTGTAGAAATTAGACTATGGGCTATTAATGGGCTTTATATTTGTTTAACTAAATGATAGTTTGTTAATTTTAATATAAAGATTTACAATTGGACGTCCCTATAAATAACCATATACACTCAATCGGACACGATGGGCGGGATATTTATATGTACGAATAATCGTTCATTTAACCGGACACGGGAATGGATTAATAGCCACTAGAATTATTAAAACAGGGGTGAAATTATGTACAAGGACACTTGGCATAATTGATAACAAAGTATTAAAACCTTGGGTTACACGCAGTCGATAACCTGGTGTAATTATTAAACAAAGTATTAAAACCTCGTTACAGTTTAAGTCCCCAATTAGTTGGAATATTTAACTTCGGGTATAAGGATAATTTGACGATGACACTCGCACTTTATATTTATGACTGATGGACTGTTATGGATAAAAACCAGACGGACATATTGAATAATCCAGGACAAAGGACAATTAACCCATGGGCATAAAACTAAAATCAACACGTCAAACATCATGATTACGGAAGTTTAAATAAGCATAATTCTTTTATTTCATATTTAATTTCCTTTATTTTCATATTTAATGCACTTTTAATTATCGTACTTTTTAATTATCGCAAGTTTATTTTATCGCATTTTTATTTGTTTCAATTTCATTATCGTTATTTACTTTACGCTTTAAATTAAGTCTTTTATTTATTTAATATTTTACATTAGGTTTTAACTGCGACTAAAGTTTTAAAAATCGACAAACCGGTCATTAAACGGTAAAAACCCCCCTTACTAAAAACCGGTCTTTTATATTTGTATTTTTTAAAACTAATATAGCGTTAAGCTTTGTTTTAAAGATTCCCTGTGGAACGAACCGGACTTACTAAAAACTACACTACTATACGATTAGGTACACTGCCTATACGTGTTGTAGCAAGGTTTAAGTATATCCGTTCTATAAATAAATAAATATCTTGTGTAAAATTGTATCGTATTTAATAGTATTTCATTGTAAAATATAATTTATTTCGTACCCCACCTCTGCGCACATCAGGTTCCTTCCCTCACGTTAATACCGATCGAATAAATAAAACAAATATGATTAATACTTGAAATATTAGTTGGCAATGGAGAAGATATCGGATACTTGCAATCATAAAATATTCTCCCTTTTCCCAACCCACCTAAATGTGTCGACCCTCCACTAAGATAAAGGTAATTAACCTATAGATTATAAATAAATACATCCTGCACTCTTCATTATTTAATGCTCACCTTCATCATTATTATGCATATCTCCTCCTTATTATAATCATCAAACTTTCATTTAAATTCGCACTTAATCATAAGTGGTGTAGCTGATATCCTACAGCAATGGATAGTAGTTCATGGATGAAATAGATGGCGGTTTATGATCACCAAGAAGAAAGAGAAGGAAAACAAGGTGGTTGATGTAGTGGCGAAATAGCACACAAGCCGAAGCAATCTATATTTGTTTGTTGTTGGTGTTCGACAAACAGAAATAACATGGTGATATTAGTTAATGGTAATAAGGTGATGTTGGTTTGAAGAAAGTGGTTGTGGCGTTTTCACTAAAAGTGAAATGTCCCGTTCTTATTGATTAAAAACGTTCCATATTAATTGATTTCGTTGCGAGGTTTTGACCTCTATATGAGACGTTTTTCAAAGACTGCATTCATTTTTAAAACAAACCATAACCTTTATTTCATAAATAAAGGTTTAAAAGCTTTACGTAGATTATCAAATAATGATAATCTAAAATATCCTGTTTACACACGACCATTACATAATGGTTTACAATACAAATATGTTACATCGAAATCAGTTTCTTGAATACAGTTTTTACACAATATCATACAAACATGGACTCCAAATCGTGTCCTTATTTTAGTATGCAATAGCGGAAGCTCTTAGTATTCACCTGAGAATAAACATGCTTTAAACGTCAACAAAAATGTTGGTGAGTTATAGGTTTAACCTATATATATCAAATCGTAACAATAGACCAAAAGATTTCATATTTCAATACACATCCCATACATAGAGATAAAAATCATTCATATAACCTGCATGTATTCTCATCTCAAAAATATTAGATTTTAAAAGTGGGACTATAACTTACTTTCACAGATTTTTACTTCGTCGGAAAGTAAGACTTGGCCACTGGTTGATTCACGAACCTATAACAATATATACATATATATCAAAGTATGTTCAATATATATTTACAACACTTTTAATATATTTTGATGTTTTAAGTTTATTAAGTCAGCTGTTCTCGTTAGTAACCTACAACTAGTTGTCCACAGTTAGATGTACAGAAATAAATCGATAAATATTATCTTGAATCAATCCACGACCCAGTGTATACGTATCTCAGTATTGATCACAACTCAAACTATATATATTTTGGAATCAACCTCAACCATGTATAGCTAACTCCAACATTCACATATAGAGTGTCTATGGTTGTTCCGAAATATATATAGATGTGTCGACATGATAGGTCAAAATATTGTATACGTGTCTATGGTATCTCAAGATTACATAATATAAAATACAAGTTGATTAAGTTATGTTTGGAATAGATTTGTTACCAATTTTCACGTAGCTAAAATGAGAAAAATTATCCAATCTTGTTTTACCCATAACTTCTTCATTTTAAATCCGTTTTGAGTGAATCAAATTGCTATGGTTTCATATTGAACTCTATTTTATGAATCTAAATATAAAAAGTATAAGTTTATAGTCGGAAAAATAAGTTACAAGTCATTTTTGTAAAGGTAGTCATTTCAGTCGAAAGAACGACGTCTAGATGACCATTTTAGAAAACATACTTCCACTTTGAGTTTAACCATAATTTTTGGATATAGTTTCATGTTCATAATAAAAATCATTTTTCCAGAATAACAACTTTTAAATCAAAGTTTATCATAGTTTTTAATTAACTAACCCAAAACAGCCCTCGGTGTTACTACGACGGCGTAAATCCGGTTTTACGGTGTTTTCGTGTTTCCAGGTTTTAAATCATTAAGTTAGCATATCATATAGATATAGAACATGTGTTTAGTTGATTTTAAAAGTCAAATTATAAGGATTAACTTTTATTTGCGAACAAGTTTAGAATTAACTAAACTATGTTCTAGTGAATACAAGTTTAAACCTTCGAATAAGATAGCTTTATATGTATGAATCGAATGATGTTATGAACATCATTACTACCTCAAGTTCCTTGGATAAACCTACTGGAAATGAGAAAAATAAATCTAGCTTCAAAGGATCCTTGGATGGCTTGAAAGTTCTTGAAGCAGAATCATGACACGAAAACAGTTCAAGTAAGATTTTCACTCTAAATAAGATTGTTATAGTTATAGAAATTGAATCAAAGTTTTAATATGAGTATTACCTTGTATTAGAAAGATATATTACTATAAATAAGAAAGATTTCTTGAGGTTGGATGATCACTCTACAAGATTGGAAGTAAGCTAGCAACCTTGGAAGTATTCTTGATTTTTTGAAACTAGAACTTGTAGAATTTATGAAGAACACTTAGAACTTGAAGATAGAACTTGAGAGAGACCAATTAGATGAAGAAAATTGAAGAATGAAAGTGTTTGTAGGTGTTCTTGGTCGTTGGTGTATGGATTAGATATAAAGGATATGTAATTTTGTTTTCATGTAAATAAGTCATGAATGATTACTCATATTTTTGTAATTTTATGAGATATTTCATGCTAGTTGCCAAATGATGGTTCCCACATGTGTTAGGTGACTCACATGGGTTACTAAGAGCTGATCATTGGAGTGTATATACCAATAGTACATACATCTAAAAGCTGTGTATTGTACAAGTACGAATACGGGTGCATACGAGTAGAATTGTTGATGAAACTGAACGAGGATGTAATTGTAAGCATTTTTGTTAAGTAGAAGTATTTTGATAAGTTTCTTGAAGTCTTTCAAAAGTGTATGAATACATATTAAAACACTACATGTATATACATTTTAACTAAGTCGTTAAGTCATCGTTAGTCGTTACATGTAAATGTTGTTTTGAAACCTTTAGGTTAACGATCTTGTTGAATGTTGTTAACCCATTATTTATTATAACAAATGAGATGTTAAATTGTTATATTATCATGATATTATGATATATAATATATCTTAGTATGATATATATACAGTTAAATGTCGTTACAACGATAATCGTTACATATATGTCTCGTTTCGAAATCATTAAGTTAGTAGTCTTATTTTTACATATGTATTTCATTGTTAATATACTTAATAATATATTTACTTATCATTTAACATAATTAACCAAGTGTATCAATATCTTAATATGATTCATATGTACCTAGTAAGACGTTGTTTTAACGATAATCGTTATATATATCGTTTTCGAGTTTCTTAAATTAATAGTCTCATTTTTATGTATATAACTCATTGTTAAAATACCTAATGAGATACATACTTATAATAAAATCATGTTAACTATATATATAACCATATATATTTCATCGCATAGTTTTTACAAGTTTTAATGTTCATGAATCACCGGTCAACTTGGGTGGTCAATTGTCTATATGAAACCTATTTCAATTAATCAAGTCTTAACAAGTTTGATTGCTTAACATGTTGGAAACACTTAATCATGTAAATAACAATTTCATTTAATATATATATATAAACATGGAAAAGTTCGGGTCACTACAAAAGGATCAACAAAGGAAGAAAGAAAAAGGTGATTTAATAGTAGTACGTAGCAAAGGTGATAATGGTTTGGTAAATTGTGGTTTATGTTGTTCATGGTATTCGATGGTGACGAGGTTGGTGGTGGGTGTCGATCATAAATCGAGAAGGAAGTGAGGTGGTTTATTTGAGGAGTGTCATCATAGTCGTGGTGTTTTGCAGGGAAGAACAAAACCGAACAAAAAGAAAAATATATAGATGATGGTGGAAATTCAAGGTGGCTATGGTAATGATCTTCAAGGTGATATTGGTGGTTTGATGATGGTAGTGGTTATCATCGATGGTAATTAAATGGGTTATAGGGTGGTGATGGTCTAGTGTGAGATTTTCGTGTTTGAATCATTAAGAAAACATAAAAACCAAGCAATCAAGTAGGTGGTTCGATGTTGAGTTACCTGGTTGATCAAGATGATAGAACAATGGTGTCATGAAGAATATCAATGATGATGGTGGTGAAAAGTGTAGTGACCCGAACTTTTCCATGTTTATTTATATTAAATGAAATTGATATTTATATAATTAAGTGTTTCCAACATGTTAAGCAATCAAACTTGTTAAGACTTGATCAATTGAAATAGGTTTCATATAGACAATTGACCACCCAAGTTTACCGGCGATTCACGAACGTTAAAACTTGTAAAAACTATATGATGACATATATATGAATATATATATATATATATATATATATATATGTATGTATATATATATATATATAGTTAACATGATATTATCATAAGTATGTATCTCATTAAGTATATTAACAATGAACTACATATGTAAAAACAAGACTACTAACTTAAGGATTTCGAAATGAGACATACATGTAACGATTATCGTTGTAAAAACATTTAAATGTATATATATCATATTAAGATATATCAATACATCATAATATCATGATAATGTAATAATTTTACACCTCATTAGATATAATAAACAAGGGATTAACAACATTTAACAAGATCGTTAACTTAAAGGTTTCAAAACCACATTTACATGTAACGACTAACGATGACTTAATGACTCAGTTAAAATGTATATACATGTAGTATTTTAATATGTATTCATACACTTTTGAAAGACTTCAAGACACTTATCAAAGTACTTCTACTTAACAAAAATGCTTACAATTACATACTCGTTCATTTTCATCTACAATTCTACTCGTATGCACCCGTATTAGTACATGTACAATACCCAGCTTCTAAATGTATTTACTATTGGTATATACACTTCAATGATTAGCTCTTAGCAGCCCTTGTGAGTCACCTAACCATGTGGGAACCATCATTTAACATCTAGCATGAAATATCTCACAAAATTACAAACTAATGGAGCCTATATGGAGACTACACATTCACATGAATATGAGAGCTCATAAACACATTCACTTTGCAATTTTCTTGAATCAAATTACTCTCTCTCAAGTGTTCTTCCTTTGTTCTAAGTGTTCTTCATCATCTTTAATAAAATCTAGCTCAATCTAGTTCATAAATCCATACATAAACCAAGTTATAAAACAACTACTCAAGAACACACCAACAACACTTCCAAGTTTGCTAGCTTACTTCCAATCTTGAAAATCCACTTTGAGTGATCATCCAACCTCAAGAAATATTCCTTATTTACAGTAAGATATCTTTCTAATACAAGGTAATACTCATATTCAAACTTTGATTCAATTTCTATAACTTTAACAATCTTATTTCGAGTGGAAATCTTACTTGAACTTGTTTTCGTGTCATGATTCTACTTCAAGAACTTTCAAGCCATCCAAGGATCCTTTGAAGCTAGATCTATTTTTCTCATTTCTAGTAGGTTTATCCATAAAACCTTAGATATTAATGATGTTCATAACATCATTCGATTCATATATATAAAACTACCTTATTCGAAGGTTTAAACTTGTAATCACTAGAACATAGTTTAGTTAATTCTAAACTTGTTCTCAAATAAAAGTTAATCCATCTAACTTGACCTTTAAAATCAACTAAACACATGTTCTATATCTATATGATATGCTAACTTAATGATTTAAAACCTGAAAACACGAAAAACACCGTAAAACCGGATATACGCCGTCGTAGTAACACCGCGGGCTGTTTTGGGTTAGTTAATTAAAAACTATGATAAAATTTGATTTAAAAGTTGTTCTTCTGGAAAAATGATTTTTATTATGAACATGAAACTATATCCAAAAATCATGGTTAAACTCAAAGTGGAAGTATGTTTTCCAAAATGGTCATCTAGACGTCGTTCTTTCGACTGAAATGACTACCTTTACAAAAACGACTTGTAATCTGTATTTTAGACTATAAACTTATACTTTTTATGTTTAGATTCATAAACTTAAGTTCAATATGAAACCATAACAACTTGAATCACTCAAAACGGATTTAAAACGAAGAAGTTATGGGTAAAATAAGATTGGATAATTTTGCTTGTTGTAGCTACGTGAAAATTGGTAACAAATCTATATTAATCATATCCTAGATAACTCATATTGTATTATACATTTAATCTAATATATTATGTAATCTTGGGATACCATAGACACGTATACAAATGTTTTGACATATCATATCGACCCATGTATATATATTATTTGGAACAACCATAGACACTCTATATGCAGTAATGTTTGAGTTAGCTATACAGGGTTGAGGTTGATTCCAAAAATATATATACATTGAGTTGTGATCTAGCCTGAGACGTATATACACTGGGTCGTGGATTGGTTCAATATAATATATATCGATTTATTTCTGTACATCTAACTGTGGACAACTAGTTGTAGGTTACTACCAAGGACAGCTGACTTAATAAACTTAAAACAGCAAAACGTATTAAAAATGTTGTAAATATATTTTGAACATACTTTGATATATATGTACATATTTGTTATAGGTTCGTGAATCGACCAGTGGCCAAGTCTTACTTCCCGGCGAAGTAAAAATCTGTGAAAGTGAGTTATAGTCCCACTTTTAAAATCTAATATTTTGGGATGAGAATACATGCAGTTTTATAAATGTTTTACGAAATAGACACAAGTAAATGAAACTACATTATATGGGCGAATGATCGAAGCCGAATATGCCCCTTTTGCTTGGTAGCCTAAGAATTAGTAAATTGATCTACTTATTGACGCGAATCCTAAAGATAGATCTATTGGGACTAACGAACCCCATCCAAAGTACCAGATGCTTTAGTACTTCGAATTCATTTTTATCATGTCCGAAGGATTTCCCGGAATGATAGGAGATTTTATTATATGCATCTTGTTAATGTCGATTACCAGGTGTTCACCATATGAATTATTTTTATCTCTATGTATGGGATGTATATTGAAATATGAAATCTTGTGGTTTATTATTACGATTTGATAAATATATAGGTTAAAACGATAACTCACCAACATTTTTGTTAACGTTTAAAGCATGTTTATTCTCAGGTGATTATTAAGAGCTTCCGCTGTTACATGCTAAAATATGGACAAGATTTGGTGTCAGCATGCTTGTATAATATTGTTTAAAACTGCATTCGAGATTTACTTTGTTGTAACATATTAATATTGTAAACCAATATGTATTGGTAGTGTATAAGGGTGATATTTTTAGATTATCACTTCTGGATAATCTAGGTGGTGTCCTTTTAACCTTGTCGATAAAATAAAGGTTATGGTTTGTTTTAAAAACGAATGCAGTCTTTGAAAATTGTCTCATATAGAGGTCAAAACCTCGCAACGAAATCAATTAATATGGAACATTTATAATCAATACGAACGGGACATTTCAGTTGGTATCCGAACGTTGGTCTTAGAGAACCATAAATTTGCATTAGTGTGTCTTATCGAGTTTGTTAGGATACATTAGTGAGTCTGGACTTCGACCGTGTTTTCTTTAAAAACGATTGTTTAACACTTTTGTTGGAAACTATATATTATTAACATGTAAATATTATGTGATATATTAACCTCTTAATGTGTTTGATATTGTGTGATAGATGTCTACCACTAGTACAAATCCCATCGACTCACCTAATAATAATGAAGAGTCGAATATATTTTGGGAAGATTCACAAATTCCCGAAGAGGAACCGGAAGAGGAGGAACCGGAAGAGGAGGAGCTGGAAGAAGAGGAACCGGAAGAGGAGGAACCGAAAGAGGAAGAACCGGAAGAAGAAGAGGTTCCGGAGGAAGAAATATTAATACCTACAGTAAATCGATTAAATAAAAGAAAATCCTCAACCAACGGACCAAAGTCAATAATGGTCAATGGTTTTTCCACCGAGGAAGCAAAATATTGGGAAGATTACCAATTTTCCGATGAGGATTCCAATGATGTTATAGAAATTACCTCGGCCCAATTTAATAAAGTAAAAGAAAATAATAAGGGAAAAGGATAGAGAAACCTGATTCTAACCCCAATGAACTTTATATGTATCGGCAACATCCGTATTTCCTAAAATGTAACAATAACTCGGGAACCTCTAAACCACCAGGTTTTTCTAAACCATTGTGGAAAACGATGCCTCGTATTAGAGGAACACCATATATCCCTAGAAAATTAGGAAAACGAACCAAGTTCGAAGAAGAAGAAACCAGTTATTCAGATTAGAGGGTTGTAATCATGTTGTATATTATATGTATTGTAGTGTGCTGGTACTTTTATGTTCTATGTAAAAATTGCTTGTATTGTTTGATAATTATCTTTTACGAATCTAATCCTTGTCTATTTTACAATATAAAAACACAAAATGGACGTTAAGGGTAGACAACCGAATATTTTAGAAGACCTACCAGAGGATATGATTGATGAAATCTTGTCTAGAGTCGATCAGAATTCATCAGCACAATTAGTTATGGAGAAATTAACTTGTCAAACATTTGAAAGACTTTCCAGAAATGCCTTAGTTTATAAAAGGCTTTCCTTTGATAGGTGGGGTATATCACATTGGGGAGACCGTAAGTTACGCCGTGTTTTCTTTAAAGCGTTAAATGCGGGGAACCCAAAAGCAATTTTACGCTACGGGTTAAGAACCTATTTTGACTCAACATATCCCAACATAGGATTTCGTGAGTTAGAAAGAGCTTCTAACATGCAACATAAAGAAGCATGTTATGCTTACGGGTTAGTGATGTTCGCTTCTTACCAAATGAGAAAAAGAACATCGGATTACAACTTTTAAATAAAACCTTCCCACAAGTGATGAATTCAGTAGTTGGGGTGAGAAACAAGGTTTTTAGATTATTACGGGGCTGTTGGACATTACGAAACCCTCATCCTTTTGACGACATTACAACATGTTGCCTAGCCAATAGTCATAACGGTTACTTTTCACAAGACCAAGGATGGGAAGTCGTCTTAGTAAAACCATAATGCATGACTTATTTCTGGACTTATGAATTATGTGTCTTTATTTCTTTTGCTGAACGACTTACGTATTAACTAGAATTGCCTTTATAGCTGCCGATTAGCAAGTTTATTATGTGCTATATTTCATCCTATATGTATAATACCGGTATTGTAAGTTTGTAAAATATTGTATAAAATTTGAACGTAAAATATTATTGTAATCAGTTTTTTCATATAGAATTGTAGTAGTTGAATTGTATATTAGCTACTAAGTATGAACTTAACGGGTAGATACTACCCGAATTAAAACTATAAAACGCTAATATGAAGAAAAAGCTTTTATAAATGAGTTCATACTATGCTACGAAATACTATTGACTACTCTTAAAATTCTATATGATTAACTTAATTCTTTTGGGCTATTTTTGAAGGAAATGGCACCGACGACTCGTCAGAATTTGAACATGAGCGAAGAAGACTTCCGTGTTTTCCTTGCAGCAAACATAGCCGCAGTACAGGCTAAGATACAAAATAACAATAACTCTGGATCTAGCAGTAGAACTAATTCCACAAGAAATCATGTAGGATGCTCCTACAAAGAATTCACTTCCTGCAAACCTTTGGAATTTGATGGAACCGAAGGACCAATTGGATTGAAATGGTGGACCGAGAATGTAGTGACCCGAACTTTTCCATGTTTATATATATATATTAAATGAAATTGTTATTTACATGATTAAGTGTTTCCAACATGTTAAGCAATCAAACTTGTTAAGACTTGATTAATTGAAATAGGTTTCATATAGACAATTGACCACCCAAGTTGACCGGTGATTCACGAACGTTAAAACTTGTAAAAACTATATGATGACATATATATGGTTATATATATAGTTACCATGATATTATGATAAGTAAACATATCATTAAGTATATTAATAATGAACTACATATGTAAAAACAACACTACTAACTTAATGATTTTGAAACGAGACATATATGTAACGATTATCGTTGTAACGACATTTAATGTATATATATCATATTAAGAGATATTCGTACATCATAATATCATGATAATATAATAATTTAAAATCTCATTTGATATTATAAATATTGGGTTAACAACATTTAACAAGATCGTTAACCTAAAGGTTTCAAAACAACACTTACATGTAACGACTAACGATGACTTAACGACTCAGTTAAAATGTATATACATGTAGTGTTTTAATATGTATTCATACACTTTTGAAAGACTTCAAGACACTTATCAAAATACTTCTACTTAACAAAAATTCTTACAATTACATCCTCTTTCAGTTTCATCAACAATTCTACTCGTATGCACCCGTATTCGTACTCGTATAATACACAGCTTTTAGATGTATGTACTATTGGTATATACACTCCAATGATCAGCTCTTAGCAGCCCATGTGAGTCACCTAACACATGTGGGAACCATCATTTGGCAACTAGCATGAAATATCTCATAAAATTACAAAAATATGAGTAATCATTCGTGACTTATTTACATGAAAACAAAATTTCATATCCTTTATATCTAATCCATACACCAACGACCAAAAACACCTATAAACACTCTCATTCTTCAATTTTCTTCATCTAATTGATCTCTCTCAAGTTCTATCTTCAAGTTCTAAGTGTTCTTCATAAATTCTACAAGTTCTAGTTTCATAAAATCAAGAATACTTCCAAGTTTGCTAGCTTACTTTCAATCTTGTAGAGTGATCATCCAAACTCAAGAAAACTTTCTCATTTACAGTAAGATATCTTTCTAATACAAGGTAATACTCATATTCAAACTTTGATTCAATTTCTATAACTATAACAATCTTATTTCGAGTGAAAATCTTACTTGAACTGTTTTCGTGTCATGATTCTGCTTCAAGAACTTTCAAGCCATCCAAGGATCCTTTGAAGCTAGATCCATTTTTCTCATTTCTAGTAGCTTTATCCAAAAAACTTGAGGTAGTAATGATGTTCATAACATCATTCGATTCATACATATAAAGCTATCTTATTCGAAGGTTTAAACTTGTAATCACTAGAACATAGTTTAGTTAATTCTAAACTTGTTCGCAAACAAAAGTTAATCCTTCTAACTTGACTTTTAAAATCAACTTAACACATGTTCTATATCTATATGATATGCTAACTTAATGATTTAAAACCTGGAAACACGAAAAACACCGTAAAACCGGATTTACGCCGTCGTAGTAACACCGCGGGCTGTTTTGGGTTAGTTAGTTAAAAACTATGATAAACTTTGATTTAAAAGTTGTTCTTCTGGGAAAATGATTTTTCTTATGAACATGAAACTATATCCAAAAATCATGGTTAAACTCAAAGTGAGAGTATGTTTTTCAAAATGGTCATCAAGACGTCGTTCTTTCGACTGAAATGACTACCTCTTACAAAAACGACTTGTAACTTATATTTCTAACTATAAACCTATACTTTTTCTGTTTATATTCATAAAATAGAGTTCAATATGAAACCATAGCAATTTGATTAACTCAAAACGGATTTAAAACGAAGAAATTATGGGTAAAACAAGATTGGATAATTTTTCTTGTTGTAGCTACGTGAAAATTGGTAACAAATCTATATTAATCATATCCTAGCTAACTTATATTGTATTATACATGTATTCTAATATATTATGTAATCTTGGGATACCATAGACACGTATACAAATGTTTTGACATATCATATCGACCCATGTGTATATATTATTTGGAACAACCATAGACACTCTATATGCAGTAATGTGGGAGTTAGCTATACAGGGTTGAGGTTGATTCCAAAAATATATATACTTTGAGTTGTGATCTAGCCTGAGACGTGTATACACTGGGTCGTGGATTGATTCAAGATAATATATATCAATTTTTTTCTGTACATCTAACTTTGGACAACTAGTTGTAGGTTACTAACGAGGACAGCTGACTTAATGAACTTAAAACATCAAAATGTATTAAAAGTGTTGTAAATATATTTTGAACATACTTTGATATATATGTACATATTTGTTATAGGTTCGTGAATCGACCAGTGGCCAAGTCTTACTTCCCGACGAAGTAAAAATCTGTGAACGTGAGTTATAGTCCCACTTTTAAAATCTAATATTTTTGGGATGAGAATACATGCAGGTTTTATAAATGATTTACAAAATAGACACAAGTACGTGAAACTACATTCTATGGTTGAATTATCGAAATCGAATATGCCCCTTTTTATTAAGTATGGTAATCTAAGAATTAGGGAACAGACACCCTAATTGACGCGAATCCTAAAGATAGATCTATTGGGCCTAACAAACCCCATGCAAAGTACCGGATGCTTTAGTACTTCGAAATTTATATCATATCCGAAGGGTGTCCCGGAATGATGGGGATATTCTTATATATGCATCTTGTTAATGTCGGTTACCGGGTGTTCACCATATGAATGATTTTTATCTCTATGTATGGGATGTATATTGAAATATGAAATCTTGTGGTCTATTGTTACGATTTGATATATATAGGTTAAACCTATAACTCACCAACATTTTTTGTTGACGTTTTAAGCATGTTTATTCTCAGGTGATTATTAAGAGCTTCCGCTGTCGCATACTTAAATAAGGACAATATTTGGAGTCCATACCTGTATGATATTGTGTAAAAACTGCATTCAAGAAACTTATTTCGTTGTAACATATTTGTATTGTAAACCATTATGTAATAGTCGTGTGTAAACAGGATATTTTAGATTATCATTATTTGATAATCTACGTAAAGCTTTTTAAATCTTTATTGATGAAATAAAGGTTATGGTTTGTTTTAAAATGAATGCAGTCTTTGAAAAACGTCTCATATAGAGGTCAAAACCTCGCAACGAAATCAATTAATATGGAACATTTTTAATCAATAAGAACGGGACATTTCAGAGAAGGTCGAATCGGTGTTTGCCATAAGTAAGTGTACTGAAGAGGACAAAGTTAAGTATGCTACGCATAGGTTCACATGTACTACGTTAACGTGGTGGAACACTTATCTTGGACAGTTACGACAAAATGCTGCTTACGCACTACCGTGGTCGGCATTCAAGCAATTGATGAATGAGCAGTACCGTCCAAGAAACGAAGTCAATAAGCTCAAGGTAGAGCTTAGAAAGTTACGAACACAAGGGTTCGACATTACCACATATGAACGACGATTCACAGAGTTGTGCCTATTGTGTCCGGGAACGTTCAAAGATGAAGAAGAGAAGATTGGCGCATTTATAAAAGGGTTACCAGTAAGGATTCAAGAAGGTGTGAGTTCACACGATCCCGCTTCCTTACAAAAGACAAGTCGAATGGCTCATAAACTCATAAATCAGATTGAGGGAAGAATTAAAGAGCAGGCGGCCGAAGAAGCCAACACGAAACAACTCAAGAGGAAGTGGGAGGAAAACGGTGACAAGAATCACCAGTACAACAACAATAACAATTACAACCACAATCGCAACAACTATCCCAACAACCGCAACAACAATCGCAACAATAACTGCAATCCTAACAATAACTACAACAAACGTCCCAACAACAACAACAACTACAACAACCGTTTCAACAACAATAACAATCCCAACAACAACCTCAATAACAACAACGGCAATAAAAACCAAAATCAGCCATGTAATAGGTGTGAAGAAAATCACCCGGGGTTTTGCATGACATTTTGCAACAGGAGTAAAAGAAATGGTCATAGCACGATAAAGTGTGAGTTTTACGGACCAAGGTTTTACAGAACTAAAGGAACAAATAGTGTCGGAACAAGTAATGCCGGAACGAATAGTGTCGGAGCAATTAATACCAACGCTGTTTGTTATAAATGTGGAAAACCAGGCCACATTATTAGAAATTGCCCAAAACAAGGGAATACTAATTAGCAGGGCCGTGGAAGAGTTTTCAATATTAATGCGGTAGAAGCACAGGAAGACCCGGAGCTTGTTACGGGTACGTTTCTTATTGACGATAAATCTGCTTATGTTTTATTTGATTCGAGTGCGGATAGAAGCTATATGAGTAGAGATTTTTGTGCTAAATTAAGTTTCCCATTGACGCCTTTGGAAAGTAAATTTTTACTCGAATTAGCAAACGGTAAATTAATTTCAGCAGATAATATATGTCGGGATAGAGAAATTAAACTGGGGGATGAAACGTTTAAAATTGATTTAATACCAGTCGAGTTAGGGAGTTTTGATGTAATAATTGGCATGGACTGGTTGAAAAAGGTGAGAGCAGAGGTCGTTTGTTACAAAAATGCGATTCGCATTATGCGTGAAAAAGGAAAACCTTTAATGGTGTACGGAGAAAAGAACAACGCGAAATTAAATCTTATTAGTAGTTTGAAGGCGCAAAAACTAATAAGAAAAGGTTATTACGTCATTCTAGCACACATCGAGGAAGTTAAACCTGAAGAAAAGAATATCAGTGATGTTCCCGTCGCAAAAGAATTTCCCGATGTATTTTCGAAAGAATTACCGGGATTACCCCCACATCGATCCGTTGAATTTCAAATAGACCTTGTACCAGGAGCTGCACCAATAGCTCGTGCTCCATACAGACTCGCACCCAGTGAAATGAAAGAATTACAAAGTCAGTTACAGGAACTTTTAGAGCGTGGTTTCATTCGACCAAGTACATCACCATGGGGAGCTCCTGTTCTGTTTGTCAAGAAGAAAGATGGTACATTCAGGTTGTGTATCGACTACCGAGAGTTGAACAAACTTACCATCAAGAACCGTTACCCATTACCGAGAATCGACGACTTATTTGATCAACTACAAGGCTCGTCGGTTTATTCGAAAATCGATTTACGTTCTGGATATCTCCAAATGCGAGTGAAGGAGGATGACATTCCAAAGACTGCTTTTAGGACGCGTTACGGTCATTACGAGTTTATGGTTATGCTGTTTGGATTGACTAATGCACCAGCTGTGTTCATGGACCTCATGAACCGAGTGTGTGGGCCATATCTTGACAAGTTTGTCATTGTTTTCATCGATGGCATACTTATTTACTCGAAGAATGATCAAGAGCATGAAGAACATTTGAGAAAAGTGCTAGAGTTGTTAAGGAAAGAAAAACTATACGCTAAGCTTTTAAAGTGTGCATTTTGGTTGGAAGAAGTTCAATTCCTCGGTCATATAGTGAACAAAGAAGGTATTCAGGTGGATCCAGCAAAGATTGAAACCGTTGAAAAGTGGGAAACCCTGAAAACTCCGAAACATATATTCCAATTTTTAGGATTAGCTGGTTACTACAGAAGATTCATCCAAGATTTTTCCAAAATAGCAAAACCCTTGACTGCATTAACGCATAAAGGGAAGAAATTTGAATGGAAAGATGAACAAGAAAAAGCGTTTCAATTGTTGAAGAAAAAGTTAACTACGGCACCTATATTTTCATTACCTGAAGGGAGTGATGATTTTGTAATATATTGTGACGCCTCAAAGCAAGGTCTCGGTTGTGTATTGATGTAACGAACGAAAGTAATTGCTTATGCGTCTAGACAATTGAAGATTCACGAGCAGAATTATACGACGCATGATTTGGAATTAGGCGCGGTTGTTTTTGCATTAAAGACTTGGAGGCACTACTTATATGAGGTCAAAAGTATTATATATACCGACCACAAAAGTCTTCAACACATATTTAATCAAAAACAACTGAACATGAGGCAGCACAGGTGGATTGAATTGTTGAATGATTACGACTTTGAGATTGGTTACCACCCGGGGAAGGCAAATGTGGTAGCCGACGCCTTGAGCAGAAAGGACAGAGAACCCATTCGAGTAAAAGCTATGAATATAATGATTCGCACTAACCTTACTACTCAAATAAAGGAGGCGCAACAAGGAGTTTTAAAAGAGGGAAATTTAAAGGATGAAATACCCAAAGGATCGGAGAAGCATCTTAATATTTGGGAAGACGGAACCCGGTATAGGGTTGAAAGGATTTGGGTACCAAAATTTGGAGATATGAGAGAAATGGTACTTAGAGAAGCTCATAAAACCAGATACTCAATACATCCTGGAACGGGGAAGATGTACAAGGATCTCAAGAAACATTTTTGGTGGCCGGGTATGAAAGCCGATGTTGCTAAATACGTAGGAGAATGTTTGACGTGTTCTAAGGTCAAAGTGGAGCATCAGAAACCATCAGGTCTACTTCAACAACCCGAAATCCCGGAATGAAAATGGGAAAAACATTACCATGGATTTCATCACTAAATTGCCAAGGACTGCAAGTGGTTTTGATACTATTTGGGTAATAGTTGATCATCTCACCAAATCAGCACACTTCCTGCCAATAAGAGAAGATGACAAGATGGAGAAGTTAGCACGATTGTATTTGAAGGAAGTCGTCTCCAAACATGGAATACCAATCTCTATTATCTCTGATAGGAATGGCAGATTTATTTCAAGATTCTGGCAGACATTACAGCAAGCATTAGGAACTCGTCTAGACATGAGTACTGCCTATCATCCAAAAACTGATGGGCAGCGTGAAAGGACGATACAAACGCTTGAAGACATGCTACGAGCATGTGTTATTGATTTTGGAAACAATTGGGATCGACACCTTCCGTTAGCAGAATTTTCCTACAACAACAGCTACCATTCAAGCATTGAGATGGCGCCGTTTGAAGTACTTTATGGTAGAAAGTGCAGGTCTCCGATTTGTTGGAGTGAAGTGTGGGATAGACATATTACGGGTCCGGAGATAATACAAGAAACTACCGAGAAGATCATCCAAATTCAACAACGGTTGAAAACTGCCCAAAGTCGACAAAAGAGTTACGCTGACATTAAAAGAAAAGATATAGAATTTGAAATTGGAGAGATGGTCATGCTTAAAGTTGCACCTTGGAAAGGTGTTATTCGGTTAGGTAAACGAGGGAAATTAAATCCAAGGTATATTGGACCATTCAAGATTATTGATCGTGTCGGACCAGTAGCTTACCGACTTGAGTTACCTCTACAACTCGCGACTGTACATAACACTTTCCACGTCTCGAATTTGAAGAAATGTTTTGCTAAAGAAGATCTCACTATTCCGTTAGACGAAATTCAAATCAACGAAAAACTTCAATTCATCGAAGAACCCTTCGAAATAATGGATCGTGAGGTTAAAAGACTTAAGCAAAATAAGATACTAATTGTTAAGGTTCGATGGAATGCTCGTAGAGGACCCGAGTTCACCTGGGAACGAGAAGATTAGATAAAGAAGAAATACCCGCACTTATTTCCAGAAGATACGCCAACACCTCCTACTGCTTAAAATTTCGGGACGAAATTTATTTAACGGGTAGGTACTGTACTGACCCGAACTTTTCTAGGTTTATTTATATTAAATGAAATTGATATTTACATGATTAAGTGTTTCCAACATGTTAAGCAATCAAACTTGTTAAGACTTGATTAATTGAAATAGGTTTCATATAGACAATTGACCACCCAAGTTGACCGGCGATTCACGAACGTTAAAACTTGTAAAAACTATATGATCACATATATATATGGATATATATATATATATATATAGTTAACATGATATTATGATAAGTATGTATCTCATTAAGTATATTAACAATAAACTACATATGTAAAAACAAGACTATTAACTTAAGAATTTCGAAACGAGGCATACATGTAACGATTATCGTTGTAACAACATTTAAATGTATATATATCTTATTAAGATATATTAATACATCATAATATAATGATAATGTAACAATTTAACATCTAATTATATATAATAAACAATGGGTTAACAACATTTAACAAGATCGTTAACTTAAAGGTTTCAAAACAACATTTACATGTAACGACTAACGATGACTTAACGACTCAGTTAAAATGTATATACATGTAGTGTTTTAATATGTATTCATACACTTTTGAAAGACTTCAATACACTTATCAAAGTACTTCTACTTAACAAAAATTCTTACAATTACATACTCGTTCATTTTCATCAACAATTCTACTCGTATGCACCCGTATTCATACTCGTACAATACCCAACTTCTAAATGTATTTACTATTGGTATATACACTTCAATGATCAGCTCTTAGCAGCCCTTTTGAGTCACCTAGCCATTTTGGAACCATCATTTAATATCTAGCATGAAATATCTCACAAAATTACAAACTAATGGAGCCTATATGGAGACTACACATTCATGTGAATATGAGAGCTCACAAACACATTCACTTTGTAATTTTCTTGAATCAAATTACACTCTCTCAAGTGTTCTTCCCTTGTTCTAAGTGTTCTTCATCATCTTCAACAAAATCTAGCTCAATCTAGTTCATAAATCCATACATAAACCAAGTTATAAAACAACTACTCTAGAACACACCAACAACACTTCCAAGTTTGCTAGCTTACTTCCAATCTTGCAAATCCACTTTGAGTGATCATCCAACCTCAAGAAATCTTTCTTATTTACATTAAGATGTCTTTCTAATACAAGGTAATACTCATATTCAAACTTTGATTCAATTTCTATAACTTTAACAATCTTATTTCGAGTGGAAATCTTACTTGAACTTGTTTTCGTGTCATGATTCTACTTCAAGAACTTTCAAGCCATCCAAGGATCCTTTGAAGCTAGATCTATTTTTCTCATTTCCAGTAGGTTTATCCACAAAACCTGAGGTAGTAATGATGTTCATAACATTATTCGATTCATATATATAAAACTACCTTATTCGAAGGTTTAAACTTGTAATCACTAGAACATAGTTTAGTTAATTCTAAACTTGTTCGCAAACAAAAGTTAATCCTTCTAACTTGACTTTTAAAATCAACTAAACACATGTTCTATATGTATATGATATGCTAACTTAATGATTTAAAACCTGAAAACATGAAAAACACCGTAAAACCGGATATACGCCGTCATAGTAACACCGCGGGCTGTTTTGGGTTAGTTAATTAAAAACTATGATAAACTTTGATTTAAAAGTTGTTCTTCTAGGAAAATGATTTTTCTTATGAACATGAAACTATATCCAAAAATCATGGTTAAACTCAAAGTGGAAGTATGTTTTCCAAAATGGTCATCTAGACGTCGTTCTTTCGACTGAAATGACTACTTTTACAAAAACGACTTGTAACCTGTATTTCCGACTATAAAATTATACTTTTTCTGTTTAGATTCATAAACTTAAGTTCAATATGAAACCATAGCAACTTGAATCACTCAAAACGGATTTAAAACGAAAAAGTTATGGGTAAAACAAGATTGGATAATTTTGCTTGTTGTAGCTGCGTGAAAATTGGTAACAAATCTATATTAATCATATCCTAGCTAACTCATATTGTATTATACATTTATTCTAATATATTATGTAATCTTGGGATACCATAGACACGTATACAAATGTTTTGACATATCATATCGACCCATGTATATATATTATTTGGAACAACCATAGACACTCTATACGCAGTAATGTTTGAGTTAGCTATATAGGGTTGAGGTTAATTCCAAAAATATATATACACATTGAGTTGTGATCTAGCCTGAGACGTGTATACACTGGGTTGTGGATTGATTCAAGATAATACATATTTGTTATAGGATCGTGAATCGACCAGTGGCCAAGTCTTACTTCCCGACGAAGTAAAAATCTGTGAAAGTAAGTTATAGTCCCACTTTTAAAATCTAATATTTTGGGATGAGAATACATGCAGTTTTATAAATGTTTTACGAAATAGACACAAGTAAATGAAACTACATTATATGGATGAATGATCGAAGCCGAATATGCCCCTTTTGCTTGGTAGCCTAAGAATTAGTAAACCGATCTACTAATTGACGCGAATCCTAAAGATAGATCTATTGGGCCTAACGAACCCCATCCAAAGTACCAGATGCTTTAGTATTTCGAATTCGTTTTTATCATGTTCGAAGGATTTCTCAGAATGATAGGGGATATTCTTATATGCATCTTGTTAATGTCGGTTACCAGGTGTTCACCATATGAATAATTTTTATCTCTATGTATGGGATGTATATTGAAATATGAAATCTTGTGGTCTATTATTACGATTTGATAAATATATAGGTTAAACCTATAACTCACCAACATTTTTGTTGATGTTTAAAGCATGTTTATTCTCAGGTTATTATTAAGAGCTTCCGCTGTTGCATGCTAAAATATGGACAAGATTTGGTGTCAGCATGCTTGTATAATATTGTTTAAAACTGCATTCGAGATTTACTTTGTTGTAACATATTAATATTGTAAACCAATATGTATTGGTAGTGTGTAAGTGTGATCTTTTTAGATTATCATTTCTGGATAATCTAGGTGGTGTCCTTTTAACCTTGTCGATAAAATAAAGGTTATGGTTTGTTTTAAAAACGAATGTAGTCTTTGAAAAACGTCTCATATAGAGGTCAAAACCTCTCAACGAAATCAATTAATATGGAACATTTATAATCAATATGAACGAGACATATCAAAAAGTTAGCAAGGTCGTAATGTGTTAAAAAGGTTTACAGGAGAATAAAGTGATGGATCAAATGATTTTTATCACTAACATTGCAATTGGATTATTTTATATCGAGTAAAGGATTGATAGAATATTAATCCAGGAAGAAAGATACAAAAATTTAAAAGTAGAAAGGGATGTCAAACGGATTTTGTTTGTTAATGTAATTGTTTGGAATCAATTCGTACTAGTTAGTAGACATAAAGCAAATCATAAAACAGTTTGATAATGAAAGACAACTGATTCCCTTAATAAACTCGTTTGTTATTATTTTCAATACATAAATGTAAATGTATTAATAATAATAATTCTATTAATAATAATAATAATAATAAATGATAATAATAAATATTAATAATAACAATAATAATGATAATAATAATAAGATAATATCAATAAGGAAAATGATAAAAATGATAATGATAATAATATTTTTGTATGAAAGTGATAATAAATAATCATAATAATAATAATTAGAATTTGTTTTAATCATTCTTATAATAATATTTATATTTAACATCTTTATTTTGATAACCTTAAAATTATAATTATAACAATAATAATAATATTATTCTTAGTACTATTAGTATTGATATTAATAAGAGTAATAATAATATTACTATGACAACTTATATATCAATTTCTTATTCATATGTTGTATATTGAAAATAATAATATTAATAATACTGATTTTAATATTAATATTACTATTGATAATAATATTGTAAGTAATGATAATTATATTCAAACTTGTAACTAGATTTAATATATTACTATTTATTACTATTTACCAATTATACAATATATTGGAACTTTAATATTTATTACATATATATATTACGACATATAATATTTCAAATTATAATTTCAATTACTATGTATATATATATACACACATATCTATTTACAATTAATTGTTCGTGAATCGTCGAGAGCAGTCGATGGTCCAATGAATGTATAAAAATAGTTAAAAAAATTTGGAGACTCAGGATAACAGACTTCTCTTATCGTGTCAAAATCATATAAAGATTAAGTTTAAATTTGGTTGAAAATTTCCGGGTAGTCACAGTACCTACCCGTTAAAGAAATTTCGTCTTGAAATTTGATCGAGGTCGCCATGGCTAACCATAAAAAGGTTTTCATGATGAATATGAGTTGATAATTAGAGTTTTATTACTATAGAGTAATATGGATAAAATGATTCGCTTACTCGAAGCGTATGAGTAAAGTTATCACAAAAGAGTGAAATGAGTAAATGCAGATTTGACTTAACCGGTGACGTAGTCACGGTTGATCTTCGAAATTTAAGGGATTTTAGAGGAACTCTTCGTAGTAAGATTTGGTTCTTCGGTAATTAAGGAAATGGGATCTTCTTTGAATAAATACGATATTCTGTTTTGATTACTCTGTCGGATATTTCACTATAAATCCACCCTCTTCATTTCCTTTATATTTTGGAGTTCTATACTTTTGCTTTTTCTTCCCGACTTTAAGTCAAGCGAATAATGGTCCAGAATTCGTAGATATGAAGTTTCGAATGAACATGACAAATGTTCTAAGAGAGAGATTGTAATAGTACGATCTATATTGGTTAAATTACCAGAATTCAAGAGAAAGATAGAACTATCAGGAAGATATGTTCTCGATATGCTTAGAGATTAGATAGAATGTAAGAGTCGTGTAATATGGCACCTGATGAGGTTATGGTCTGTGAATCATCAAGTTCCATTAGAAACTCAGCATGACTTACTGTAATATAATCACGTTGATCAAGTGTCATTATATTATACTAACTCATGCTTCAGTTCCCAACACTATTTCAAAAACATTCCTACTTCAAATTCGAAGATTTCAGAATTTAGAAACTAAAATAGTTTCTTTTACAGATAGCGCGAAGAGGTAAATAATTTTGGATAAGAATAATTTATGGAAATATCTTCAGAAATGTGGAGGATATTTATAATGAAAGATATGAGAATATCTTAGAATTTTAGATTCAAAGTGTGATGAGGAAATTCATTCACAATGATTTAGAACAATTACGGAACAAGGCATTAGCTAAAGATTTCATCAGAAACAGAATCATCTGAATTCTTTATGTACAAGTTTAGTCCTTGTGATTTGTTCAGAGTCTCCTTCATGGTTTGTTCAATTCATTTTTCAGTATCAAAATCTTTGAGCTTTTCCAACACTCCATCTTTTATTATCAAACTTTTGACTGTTAAGGCAGTCTTCAGTTTTCACTGTTTCATCAGCTTTTTCAAAACTCAGAAAACTGATTCATAGGCTAAAGCACTTTTCAGAAATTCAGAAATGAAGTTCGTAAATCCAGGAGATAGGATTTATATATTATATATATATATATATATATATATATATATATATATATATATATATATATATATATATATATATATAATTGTTGTCATAGAATCGCTGAGAAATTTGAGATTATCGATTGATACCTCCCAGTATTTGGTATGGTAATTATCGTTACAAGATGCCGATGAGTTCATAATAAGACTTCAATAGATAAATATAGTGATTTGTCGGAGAGATTTAAGTCAAGGAGCAACGAGGTTGCTGGTACGTCTGTTGGGAATATGGTGGAATATAAAAAGTTCCTCGGTAACAATAAAAGAGCATGCATATATGTCAAGGTTATAATAAGGTTGTTTCAAACAAAAAGTCGAAGTTGACTTGCTGGAACTGTGACAAAATTGGCTAATTTGAAAAAGAATTGCAATGTTATTTTCGGTAATAACAATGCCAAAGGAGCTAGCACAGATACGTGTTAAACGTTTACTCATATTCCGAGTGTTTTCAGGTGCATAACTATATGCATAAATCTTCCCTTCCGTAGATGAAGTGCGGTTGGTTCATCCTTTCGATTGAGGTGTTTTCAAGAATCATGAAAGATTTGAACGCAGATTGTAATCGTCAAGATACAAATGAGGTTTAAGATGAAATCAAGTGGCAAACTTGAAGAATTGTTTAGTTTCATATGTTATAATCAATATTTTAATTCATTTTTAATTGTCCAATGTTGGTAGTCCAGAGTTAGTAATTCATTAATTCATATATAATATTCAAATTAATTAACACGTATCGTGACCCATTGTATACATGTCTCAGACTCGATCACAACTCAAAGTATATATATTATTGTAGAATCAACCTCAACCATGTATAACTAACTCAAGCATTACTGCATATAGAGTGTCTATGGTTATTCCAAATAATATATATATAGATGCGTCGATATGATATGTCAAAACCTTGTATACGTGTCCCGATATTTAAAGTGCGTAAAATAAATAACGGAAATTAAATGACGATAAATAAAATTGCGAGAATATAAATTGCGATAATTAAATTGCGATAAATAAAATGTGATCAGTTAGCTAGGAACAGTTAGCGTGGATTCTTAACAAAATTTCTCATAGTTAATTTGTTTGTTTCTAACAAATTTTATTTTTTTGTCCAATGTTTTCTTCGTTATGCCACCTGTTGGATTCTGATAGGTCAAAATCCAAATATGAAATTGAATGAAAATGGTTATTCTGCGGTGAACGGATTCGTATCTCTGTAGATGTAAGTAGGATAGTAAATGAATGTTGAATCAGATTTGAAGAATGTACAGTGTAACTTATTAATGTGAAATCTAAATATTTCTCGGGTATTACCTACCCGTTAAAATATTCTCATCATTAACAGTTTATACAATAGAGTTTTTAATTACAATCTTTATGAAAATATACTTTCATATATATTTTCTTCAGATGTAATCATGGATTTAATGAGTTAATATAATATTAATCTCATTTAATTTACCGTTAGAACTAGAATACATAATCTATAAACATTAGAGATTACATAATCGCCATGAAGAACGAAGATAATTGACGTAGAACGATACGTAGAACGATGATTATACTCGAGGTACAAAATGAGATATTGAGGCATGGATTGTTGATGGTACTGGTGCTGTTTATTGATGGTACTGTTGATGCCGATGATGTTGCTGAAGCTGGTAAATTTTGCACCATATTCTCCAAATTGATTATTCGAGCGCGAAGTTCGTTGATTTCTTATATTATTCCGGGATGATTGTCGGTCGGAACGAGCGAATGAATAAGGTTTAGAATTTTAGATAGAATATAATCGTGGCGAGATACTGTGGAAATGAGAGAGAAAATAGTATCATGAACAGGTTCGCGGGTAAGTGCTTCAGGTTCTTCGCCAAGAGGTGAATTCGGTTGGTGGAAAGGATTGCCTTCTTCATTCAGAATTGATGATGACTGATCGGTTGATCCATTCTGGTTACACTGTCTTTAGAGCTCGAGTGAAACTCCATATCGTAATCCAGGGGACTTGAACTAGTGAAGAGTTCCATTTCGTACGATTGAATAAAGGATTTTTTGATGTGAAATGATTTTCGGCTATTGGATGGTATTTTAATTACAAAGAATATCTATATATATAGATCCGAAGATTTCGTAGATTACGGAGGAATTTACGAATTGTGGCAGGCAAAGTTTACAGTAACAGATACGCTAAGATATGAATTAGCAGATACGCTAGATATGAATTTTGTCTATACACTATTCATGCAATCAATGCAGTAAGATGTGTCTAGACTAAGAATGATAAGCAAATGATTCCCTAAGAATGATAAGCAGATAATTTTTGACACGAAATGATAAGCAAAACTTTTGACATGCAGACACGGTCGAAGTCCAGACTCATTAATGCATCCTAACAACTACTAGCTAGACACATTAATGCAAGACCTGGTTCGCTAAGACCACTGCTCTGATACTAACTCTAATGACCCGTCCTAATTCATCTGGACGAATACATTACATTTGGTTACATCGCGAGGTACTTGACCTCTATATGATACATTTTACAAACATTGCATTCGTTTTTAAAACGACAAACTTTCATTACATTGAAAGTTGACGGCATGCATACCATTTCATAATATATCCAAACTATAAATGACTTGATAATAATCTTGATGAACTCAATGACTCGAATGCAACGTCTTTTGAAATATGTCATGAATGACTCCATGTAATTTCTCTAAAATGAGTAAATGCACAGCGGAAGATTTCTTTCATACCTGAGAATAAACATGCTTTCAAGTGTCAACTAAAAGGTTGGTGAGTTCATTAGTTTATCATAAACATTCATTTCCATCATTTTAATAGACCACAAGATTTCATATATTTAATTGTACACGTAACCCGAGTACAAAATAACACGCGTAACCCGTGAATTAAAAATCATTCATATGGTGAACGCTTGATAACCGACTTAACTTTAATGCATAGAATATCCCCAAACAGAACCTCTCGTCTGTATAATAATAATAATCTTGAAGTACTAAAGCATCCGTACCCCAGATGGGACTTGTCGAGGTCCATAGATCTATCTTTAGGATTCGCGTCAATTAGGGGCCATACCCGTTTCCTAATTACTAGGTTACCAAGCTAAAAAGGGGGTGATATTAAATATTCATAATCCAACCATAGAATGTAGTCTTTGATCACTTGTGTCTATTTTGTAAAACGTTTATAAAATCAGCGCATGTATTCTCAGTCCCAAAAATATATGTAAAAAGGGAGCAAATGAAACTCACTATACTGTATTTTGTAGTAAAAATACATATGACGACATTGAACAATGCAGGGTTGGCCTTGGATTCACGAACCTATATCAGGTATATATATATATATTAATACATATAATTGTAATCGAACAACTTTATATATTGTTAGTGCTATGATTGTTATTTTAATTATGTGTTTTATTAATAACTAATGTGTGAAGCGGTGTATACGAAATAGTATTATCTTTATTACGAAATATGATACAATTTACACAAGTTTTTTATTTATTTATAGAATGGATATACGTAAACCTTGCTACAACACTTATAGGCAGTGTACCTAATCGTAGAGTAGTGTAGTTTTTAGTAAGTCCGGTTCGTTCCACAGGGAGCTAGCTGAGTTTAACGCTATATTTTTAACAACTATATTTATATAAAATATATATAATTATATATAGTAATATTATTATAAAAGGGGGTTTTACCGTTTAATGACCGGTTTGTCGATTTTATATTTTAAGCGTAAAGATAAATGACGATAATATAAATGACAGAATTTAAATTGCGATAAAGTAAATTGCAGTAATTAAAATGACAGTAAATAAAGGTACGATGAAATATGAAATAAAAGTATTATGCTTATTTAAACTTCCGTATTCATGATGTTCGACGTGTTGATTTTAATTTATTACCCGGGTTAATTGTCCTTTGTCCTGGATTATTTGATACCTATTTGGTTTTTGTCCATAATAGTCCATCGGTCATAATTATAAAATGCTCGTCAAATTAACCTTATTCCCGAAGTCAAATATTCCAACTAATTAGGGATTCGAACTGTAACAAGGTTTTAATACTTTGTTTAATAATTACACCTGGTTATCGACTGCGTGTAATCCAAGGTTTTATTACTTTGTTAACAATTACACCAATTATCCTTGTATGTAATCCACCCCTGTTTTAATGAGATATAAATATTAATTTACCCACTTAATCAGAATGAATAATCAATTACCCAACCCGAATAATTAATTAAATGATCGTAAAAGATGTCATATAAATGTCACTAAATAAAACATACATAATCATTTTAATAATTATTAGATTAACTAATTTGAAGATAGGTTCGACAGATTCTAATGAGTTGTCATTCGATTAGACAATACCCCCTATCTATTAATAGTCAATAGTCCAATGTCCACAAGTGTCGGTCTTTTGTCCAAACCTGAATTATGGTACAAAATCTAATAACCCAATCTTAATTTTTAGTCCAACATCACGATTACTTTGGCTTAAATAAGCATAATAATAACTTAGTTACTAGTCATTAATTTAAAAAGGAAGAACATAGCTTACAGTGGTGATTAATCGCGTAGCGTTACACGGACAGAGTTCCGACTTTAAAACCCGTAAAACATTTCTTACATTAACCCAACTAAACCATATTTTATTATTAATCTAAATTATAATTAAAATTATAATTATAATTATATATTACATAGAGAGAAAGAGAGATTGAAAAAAGTGTCATTAAAACGTCGAGCAAACTGCCTTTTTATAATACTTGGCCTGCTACAGTAACTCATGCGAGTGCATGGGGTTTCAGTGAAAATCTCATACACTCGCATGGGCTCATGCACTCGCATGGGTTTTATGCCTATTTCCCATGCGATCGCATGGCCGTCAGATTCAGCTCACATATTTTTTGTTTTCTTGCTTGTCGACATATTATTATATAATATATATATATATATATATATATATATATATATATATATATATATATATATATATATATATATATATATATATATATATAATTTATATTAATTATATATATATATATATATTATATTATATTCTTGTGCATAGTTGACTTGTAATTTTCGCTCCGTTTTCTCGTACATTTACGCCCGGTTTATGTCTCGGTTCCAGTTTCTCGAACGTCCTTTCGTACGCGTAGATATCTTGTATTTTGCGTTCCGCGGCTTGTACTCTTGTAATTTTTAGACATTTCTCATCAATAAATGGAACTACTTGGATTGTATCTTGTACATTTGAGCTTTTTGGTCATTTGCGTCTTCAAATCGTCATTTTCTTCTTTTGTCTTCGCACTTATTTATTTAAACGAATATTACATAAAAATAGAACAATAGTAACTAAAAGCTTTACATATTGGAAGGATATTGTGCCTAAATATATGTTCACTTGGAGCACTATCAAATATCCCCACACTTGAACGTTGCTTGTCCTTAAGCAATACAGAACTTGAAATAAAATCACACTTCACTCGAATCACTTTTTTTTTTATTCTCACACTTTATACATCAGTGATTTTGATACGGCGGTATAAACAATGATAGTAACAATGTGGTTTACAGTCCCACATGACTATGAAAATTTAGATCCTTAATGAAATTGGATCTTTATGAAAATATTTGATCTTTTGAAAATTCATTCTAGCTTTTACCCTAGATAAGTTTTCTGGAATAACCCTTCACCGGTGTTTGCAAAATGTTTTTGTGGGTTTTGTGGGTTTCGGATTTTAAAATTTTAGCTCAAAACTTGCGGTTTTGTGTCACCCACTTGCTAACCTTGTATTATGAAAGCAACACGTCCAGTATACTTGCTCCATATATTACCTTTTGGTAAACTACCGTCCGGTTGTAAAGGAAAGCGTTGAACAAGCAACTGTTAAGACAATGTCCCGTGACATGCTTTTGATTATGGTCTATAACGTGTCGGATGCAATTACTACCTTTGTAGGAGCAATAGTAAAGATCACCCTATAGTTTTTCGGTCTGGCACAAGGTCCTGTCTTCGACCATGCTATGCAACCACGGTTCTTACGGTTGACACCCGATTTGGTTCAGGTGACCTAATGAATTCTAGGTGAATTCCTAGGATTTTACGTTCAATGGTAATGAACGCATTGAAAATAGGTTTTCAGAAAACAAATCGGTTTTAATTTGATCAAAATATTTTCTCGTTCAAGCTCGAGTTTAGATATCATCGAATTCCATGAGTTTGTAATTCTCAATCTTTAAGGTCAATCTCAAGGATTGAGTAATATTAGGCTTAAATGCTGATTTTTAATCTTTATAGAGATTATCCTTTCTGGGGGTCTGATTCATTAGTCTTATCAAGCTAATTTGCACGGTGCCCTCCCTATTTTACGAGACAGATCCTCTCATGGTTAGGATAAGTCTGACCAGTTGGCGACCCTGTTTGATGCTGAGATCCGTGGATTTCCTGCTGATTTTAGAGATGACTTTTCTAGATTTTTTGTCAACCTATAGCTGGTCTGGACGACAACTTCCTGACCTAAATCAAGAAGCGCGTGTCTTTTTCGGAAGACTTTACTTCCTTTTAATGATGGAATTGATTCATCGTGCAGATCCATCTTTCTTTTAAATATATTACAGTAAATCGGGTAAAACTGATTAAAATCGTCCAAAACAAAAGTACATGTAATAAACTTGAACAAACATATGTGATATGTGTTTTAAATAACTTGGTAAATTCTTCCCACACTTAGCTTTTTTTTTTTTTTTTTTTGCCTTTTTATTCTCCTCTATTCTATTTTAAATGAATTCTAACATTTTGGGTTGTTTCGCCATTTATGTTCTCTCCGAGGTAACAATAATTTCGGCATTAACACCTAGTTTTATTGTTCATAAATATGTATAAACATGATTTTGAATTCATTTAGTTGAAAATTTTTCAAATTTTCACAAAATTTGGCAATTAAACTAAGTGTAAACCCGAGAGAATTTATAACCCTTCCCCACACTTGAGATCATGCAATGCTCTCATTTGCATGAAATCAGACTATAATTATAAATTCATGAGGGTGATTAGTGTAGAAAAGTGATTAAAAATACCGAGTTTGCAAACATATTATTTTATATCACATTTGATATTTTGCATCTTGTCGTCAAAATTAGTAGCTTTTGCTGAACTTTAATGTCAGTCTTTGAAAGTGCCTTGTTTTACCCTGTTTTGTACATAAGATAAACTACAAACATACAAAATATTTTTATTTTATATATATATATATATATATATATATATATATATATATATATATATATATATATATATATATATATATATATATATATATATATATATATATATATATATATATTTATAAAACCTTTATTTATTAAAACAATTTAAATGAATAATTTTTTAAAATTTTGTTTCCTTTTACTTTAGGTAGTGTCGGTATGTTTACCTAGTCCGTCCCTCGACAAAATTTAAAATTTGTCGTTTTTAAAGCGATTGTTTTAAAAGTAAAGATTTTTGGGTTTTTTAATTTTTTTTGGGTATAGTTTAGATCAATAAAATTAAAAAAATAATGATAACAAAATTTTTCGCCCCGCCCTCGGGTAAAGCAATTTCGGTTCCATGACCTAATCTTCTACTTACGATGAATTTTAGAAATTATTTTTTAAACTTAATGAAATAAAGTAAATTTTTGTTTTTAAATTCACACAAAACTTAAATTTAAAAATGCATATTAAAACCTACAAAATAAAAATTTAGAATGGGGGGAGAAAACTAGTTCTTTAGTGTCTGCTAGTGGAAAAGACCAATCGGATTCTATTTTCGGAACTACACGAGAACAAAATAACTAACCCTAGACAGCATTATTTCTTAGAACATTTGAATCTCCCCACACTTAGGTAGCTGTGGTGTCGAAGTTGTGATTAACTTCATTGTCAATTTCTCTTGGACCATAATCAACTTGCATATCTATGACTTTTGCTTTAAGCCATTGGTCGGATTCCTGTGTAATATCCACAAATTCAACTAGTTTTTCTTTTTCTTTAGGCGATAGATTGGATACTAATCGGTTACATAACTTAAAGTTTCCCTTGGTTCTAGCATCGCGAATCCGTTTAATAAGTTTCTTCATTGAACTGTTAATAACGGGGTCATTTAATTTCGTATCAACAACGGGGTTCTTTGTTATCAGGTCATCATTAGGTGTTACTTCATCTTCCCCACACTTAGGCATTTTATTATTGTTAAGCACTACCGTTGGAGTTGGTAAAACAACATGGTTCTTACCAATCGTTTTTGTTGGTTCAACGATTTTGGTTGATGGAGATTTAGAATTTCGACTCACAAAGGTGATCAATTTTTCATCATTACTAAGTGTCATTCTACCCTCTCTTACATCAAATAATGCCCCGATGGACGCTAAGAATGGTCGACCTAAAATTAGAGGAATGTTTGAGTCCTCTTCTATGTCAATGACAATAAATTCGACTAAAAAGGTTAAATTACCTACTTGAATGGGTAGGTTGTCAGCAATTCCAACTGGGTGCCTAATGGTTTGATCAAAGAGTCGAACACTCATCTCTTTTGGACTTAACTCACCTACTCCTAATCTCTTATATAATGAAAGAGGCATAACACTCACACTTACACCTAAATCTGCTAGTGCATCATACATGACACAATCACTAAGTAGACAAGGAACAATAAATTCACCCGGATCACCCAACCTAGGTGGAAGTTTTGGCAGAACTGTCTTCACCGGGTTTATCTTTACGGTTTTTGTTTCTTGCACTTTCTTATTCTTCTTCTTCTTTCCAGAGGTATCACAAACTTTATTACCTATTACTTGCTCATACTCAACTCCTTTTCTTGGAAACGGGATGGGTGGTCTGTATGGTGCCACCACTGGCTTTACATACTCGGGTGGTGGTGGTGTTGTAACTTCTTCATTGTTACTCACATCAAAAACCTTCCCATCTTCTGATGCTGGTTTTGTTGAAACCATATTAACATTCTCATTCCGAGAATTTACTTCAGTATTACTCGGTAGCTTTCCTTTTTCCCTCTCACTCATCATGCTAGCAAGAATACCTACGTGTTTTTCTAGATTCAAAATGGAAGCTTGTTGAGTTCTTAATAACTGATCAAACCTCTCATTTGTTTGGGTTTGAGATGAAATAAATTGTGTTTGAGATTCCATTAACTTTGTAATCATTTCTTCCAAATTTTACTTTTTCTCTTCGGTTTGTTGTGGTGGTTTATACAAGCCAGGTCTTTATTGATTGAAAGTGTTATTTTGAGTTGGTTGGTTATTCAGACCTTGTTGGTTGTACGAGTTATTGTTGGGTCCATTTGGATTGTAAAGAATGTTTTGATTTCGATTGAAGTTTGGCCTTGGCGGTTGATAATTATTTTGATAATTATTTCCCGGCCTTTGGTTCATGTAGGAAACATTTTCACGTTGTTCCATCGTTTGTTCATTGTGACAATCTTTCGTTAAGTGTGGTCCACCGCATTGCTCACAATTGATTCGTATTGCATGAATATCTTTATTCATCTTTTCCATTCGTCTCTCGAAAGCATCTTTTCCATTCGTTGTCTCGTACATTTACGCCCGGTTTATGTCTCGGTTCCGGTTTCTCGAACGTCCTTTCGTAGGCGTAGATATCTTGTATTTTGCGTTCCGCGGCTTGTACTCTTGTAATTTTTAGACGTTTCTCATCAATAAATGGAACTACTTGGATTGTATCTTGTACATTTGAGCTTTTTGGTCATTTACGTCTTCAAATCGTCATTTTCTTCTTTTGTCTTCGCACTTATTTATTTAAACGAATATTACATAAAAATAGAACAATAGTAACTAAAAGCTTTACATATTGAAAGGATATTGTGCCTAAATATATGTTCACTTGGAGCACTATCAATAACCTAATTAATTACATTTATTTTGTATACTTTAAATAAATACTTATAATATAGTTTTATTATGTATGTTTTTATATGATTAATTTTTATTGTAATAACAATAATGTTAATAATAATATATTAAGAATAATGATACTTATAATAATGATAATAAAATAATGATAATAATAAAAATAAAAATAATAATATTAAATAGAATAATAAAATCATGTTTAATGATAATAATAATAATAATAATAATAATAATAATAATAATAATAATAATAATAATAATAATAATAATAATAATAATAATGATAAAAATAATAATAATAATGATACTTTTTATAATAATAATAATGATGATAAGGTTAATAAAAATACTAATTTTATATAAAAATGATAATTTTCTAATAATGATAACTTTAATAAAAATAATAGTTTTTAATAAAAATGATAATTTTAATGATAATACTAATAATAATTTAAATGATGATTTTATTAAACATGTTATTCTTAATAATAATGATAATCTTAATAAAAATGAAAATTTTATTTAATCATGACTTAATTGTATTTATATTCATCTTTGCTCATAAACGTACTTATAATTATACTTTTCGGTAGTAATTACCTTAACTATATTCATGATCACAACCTTAATCGTTTTTATCTTAACGTTCGTAATCTTAATTATATTAGTATTAATGATATTAATAATATAATATTTATGATATCAAGATTGATATTGGTATTAGTATAACAACAACAACAACAACAACAACAACAACAACAACAATAATAATAATAATAATAATAATAATAATAATAATAATAATAATAATAATAATAATAATAATAATAATAATAATAATAATAATAGTTATAGTTATACCCTCGAATCATCCTTGTTATAACGTCGTTTGTGTCATCATATCCTTCATGGATCATTATCATAATCATCATCCATATCATAACATCGATATCATCATGTACATCATCACTACGATCATCATGATCTTAATCTTAACAACATCATCATACTTATGGAATCATCATGCTTATCATATCATCATCATACCATCATCACACTATCATCATATCCATCGCAATCGTGATCATCCTTACATCATCCCATCATCCATAACGTTATTCATTTAATCATCATCATTATTTAAGCATCATCATCTTTATCAACACATCTATGTATCATCATCATTCTCACGGTATCATCATTTATTATTTTCGTTCATAATCATCACATAATTACCTCTATCCTTAAACAACACTATAAAATGACATGTTCTACCTTGTATAAGAAACAAGGATGGCTGTTATGAAAGCCGAACTCTTACGGCCCAAAACAAAGGCATATGTCTCGGCCCAAAACAAACTTAAAGGAGTTCGGTTCCTTCCCTCACGTTAATACCGATCGAATAAATAAAACAAATATGATTTATACTTGAAATATCAGTTGGCAATGGAGAAGATATTGGATACTTGCAATCATAAAATATTCTCCCTTTTCCCCACCCACCTAAATGTGTCGACCCTCCACTAAGATAAAGATAATTAACCTATAGATTATAAATAAATACATCCTGCACTCTTCATTATTTAATATTCATCTTCATCATTATTATGCATATCTCCTCCTTATTATAATCATCAAACTTTCATTTAAATTCGCACTTAATCATAAGTGGTGTAGCCGATATCCTACAGTAATGGATAGTAGTTCATGGATGACATAGATGGCGGTTTATGATCACTAAGAAGAAAGAGAAGGAAAACAAGGTGGTTGATGTAGTGGCGAAATAGTCACAAGCCGAAGCAATCTATATTTGTTTGTTGTTGGTGTTCGACAAACAGAAATAACATGGTGATATTAGTTGATGGGAATAAGGTGATGTTGGTTTGAAGAAAGTGGTTGTGGCATTTTCACTAAAAGGATCAAGAAAGGAAGAAAGAAAAAGGTGATTTAATAGTAGTACGTAGCAAAGGTGATGATGGTTTGGTAAATTGTGGTTTATGTTGTTCATGGTACTCGATGGTGACGAGGTTGGTGGTGGGTGTCGATCATAAATCGAGAAGGAAGTGAGGTGGTTTATTTGAGGAGTGTCATCATAGTCGTGGTGTTTTGCAGGGAAGAATGAAACCGAACAAAAAGAAAAATATATAGATGATGGTGGAAATTCAAGGTGGCTATGGTAATGATCTTCAAGGTGATATTGGCGGTTTGATGATGGTAGTGGTTATCATCGATGGTAATTAAATGGGTTATAGGGTGGCGTTGGTCTAGTGTGAGATTTTCGTGTTCGATTGATTAAGAAAATAGAAAAACCAAGCAATCAAGTGGGTGGTTCGATGTTGAGTTACCTGGTTGATCAAGATGATAGAACAATGGTGTCATGAAGAATATCAATGATGATGGTGGTGAAAAGTTAGCAAGGTCGTAATGTGTTAAAAAGGTTTGCAGGAGAATAGAGTGATGGATCAAATGATTTTTATCACTAACATTGCAATTGGATTATTTTATATCGAGTAAAGGATCGATAGAATATTAATCCGGGAAGAAAGATACAAAAATTTAAAAGTAGAAAGGGATGTCAAACGAATTTTGTTTGTTAATGTTATTGTTTGGAATCAGTTCGTACTAGTTAGTAGACATAAAGCAAATCATAAAACAGTTTGATAATGAAAGACAGCTGATTCCCTTAATAAACTCGTTTGTTATTATTTTCAATACAGAAATGTAAATGTATTAATAATAATAATTCTATTATTAATAATAATAATAAATGATAATAATAAATATTTATAATAACAATAATAATAATAAGATAATATCAATAAGGATAATGATAAAAATGATAATGATAATAATATTTTTGTATGAAAGTGATAATAATTAATCATAATAATAATAATTAGAATTTGTTTTAATCATTCTTATAATAATATTTATATTTAACATCTTTATTTTGATAACCTTAAAATTATAATTATAACAATAATAATAATATTATTCTTAGTACTATTAGTATTGATATTAATAAGAGTAATAATATTACTATGACAACTTATATATGAATTTCATATTCATATGTTGTATATTGAAAATAATAATATTAATAATACTGATTTTAATATTAATATTACTATTGATAATAATATTGGAAGTAATGATAATTATATTCAAACTTGTAACTAGATTTAATATATTACAATTTATTACTATTTACCAATTATACAATATATTGGATCTTTAATATTTATTACATATATATATATATATATATATATATATATATATATATATATATATATATATATATATATATATATATATATATATATATTACGACATATAATATTTCAAATTATAATTTCAATTACTATGTATATATATACACACACACATATCTATTTACAATTAATTGTTCGTGAATCGTCGAAAATAGTCGATGGTCCAATGAATGTATAAAAACAGTTAAAAAATTTGGAGACTCAGGATAACAGACTTCTCTTATCGTGTCAAAATCATATAAAGATTAAGTTTAAATTTGGTTGAAAATTTTCGGGTCGTCACACAACTCACCTTAATAGCAAACGAAGTAACCACACAATTAATCGAACAGCAAACGAATTAAAGTGATCAGGAATGATCACAACGCTGACCTATAAATCAAGCAGGTCGATATAAATAACTAACTTATGTCAAGTCTTAGTATGATAGCTATTGTACATGTTGCAAGTAGACATAGAACAACACTCAACATGCATCGGTTTGATAAGAACTGCGTACGGACACACACTTTCTATTTTTAGAAAGTTTCTATTTTTAGCAGGTTTCCATTTTTGGAAAGTTTCTATTTTAGGAAAGTTTCTATTTTAGGAAAGTTTCTATTTTAGGAAAGTTTCTATTTTAGGAAAGTTTCCATATTTAGAAAGTTGCTATTTTTGGAAAGTTTATAATTTAGGAAAGTTTCCTTAATTAGAAAGTCAACAAAAGTCAACTGAAAGTCAAAGTCAACCAAATGTCAACTCAAAAGTCAACCTTGGTCAAACATAGTCAACGTAAATATTAAAAGTACAAGTTATAATAGTAATATAGGTTATAATGTTAATTAAAGTCATATATGTATAATTATGTCATAACATAAGTTTAATTAAATTAAATTGAATTATTAAAGTTAACATAAGTTTAAATGATATAATTAATATAACATAAGTATTTAATTAATTAATTAAATATTAATCATAATAAAAGTATTATTAATTAATAATAAATTTTAAATCATATCATAAGTATTATTAATTAATAATGAATTATTAATCATATCATAAGTTTCTAATTATAATCATTAAATCATAAGTATTTAATAATTAAATTATAATTAAATAATAACTAAGCCTTATAATAATTAAATGATTAATTAATCCTTATTATAAGTCTTATTATAATAATCTCATAATATAATTTTAATACTTACCATAAGTATTTTTCATTAATAATAAAAGTATTATTAATCATAAGTTTAATTAAATGTTTAATTAAATCATAATTAATTAATAAATGATATAATAAATATATATCATAAGTCTTAAATTAAATTAATTACTTTTTATATTATAAGTAATTTATTAATGATGTGTGCAGCAGGGTGTACGAAATAGTATTAATTTAAATACGAAATACGACAAAATATTACATAAGTTTTAATTATTTATTTACAAAATGGATATACCTAAACCTTGCTACAACACTATAGGCAGTGTACCTAATCGTAGAGTAGTATAGTTTTTAGTAAGTCCGGTTCGTTCCACAGGGAGCGGGCTTATTGCACACTATATTTTTAAACAATTATATTTGTACAAAATATATTATATTGATAATATATAAAAGGGGGTTTACCGTTTAATGACTGGTTTGTCGATTTTATATTTTAAGTTACAATTAAAACCTAATGCAAAATATAAATGACGATAATTAAAGTAGCGAAAAATAAATGACAATAAATAAATGACGTTAAATAAAATAGCGAGTAAATAAAAGTACGATGAAATATGAAATAAAATATAATATGCTTATTTAAACTTCCGTAACCATGATGGTTGACGTGTTGATTTTAATTTTATGCCCATGGGTTAATTGTCCTTTGTCCTGGATTATTTAATATGTCCGTCTGGTTTTTGTCCATAACAGTCCATCGGTCATAAATTTAAAGTGCGAGTGTCCTCGTCAAATTATCCTTATACCCGAAGTCAAATATTCCAACTAATTGGGGACTTAAACTGTAACAAGGTTTTAATACTTTGTTTAATAATTACACCAGGATATCGACTGCGTGTAACCCAAGGTTTTAATACTTTGTTATCAATTATGCCAAGTGTCCTTGTACATAATTTAACCCTGTTTTAATAATTCCATAGACTATTAATCCATTCCCGTGTCCGGTTAAATGAACGATTATTCGTACATATAAATATCTCTCCCATCGTGTCCGATCGAGTGTATATGGTTATTTATAGGGACGTCCAATTGTAAATCTTTATATTAAAATTAACAAACTATCATTTAGTTAAACAAATATAAAGACCATTAATAGCCCATAGTCTAATTTCAACAAGTGTCGTTCTTTTGTCCAAACCCCAATTAAGGTACAAAGCCCAATTACCCCGTCTTTAATATTTAGTCCAACATCATGATTACTTTGGCTCAAATAAGCATAATAATAACTTAAGTACGAGACATTAATTTAAAAAGGAGAACATAGCTTACATTGATTAGTTATCGTGTAGTGTTACACGGACAGGGCTCCGACTTTAAAACCCGTAAAATAACCTTTACATAACCCGAACTAATCTAATATAAAACTACCCTATACTATATATTATATATATATATATATATATATATATATATATATATATATATATATATATATATATATATATATTTATTTATTTATTTATTTATTTATTTTTTTATTTTTTTATTATAGAGTATTATTATTATTATTTTTATGGCCAAAACTCGTTGCCTTTTATAGATGTGGTCTGATCCTGAGGCCCATGCGATCGCATGGGTTCTCAGTGTTAATCTCATGCGATCGCATGGCCAGTCTGGCCATGCCCAATTGCTTTGTTTTCTAGCTTGTCGACGTTATATTTAATTATATAATATAATATATATAATTTTATATAATTATATATATATTATATTATATTCTTGTGCATAGTAGACTCATAATTTTTGATCCGTTGCGTCGGGCGTTGATAGTTGGCTCAGGTCCCGGTTTCGGATTTTTGAACGTCCTTTCGCATAATTTAATATCTTGTACTTTGCGTTCCGCAACTTGTACTTTTGTCATTTTTAGACGTTTCTCATCAATAAATTGAACCACAAGGATTGTATCTTGTACATTTGAGCTTTTTGGTCATTTGCGTCTTCAAATCGTCGTTTTCGCCTTTTGTCTTCGCACTTATTTAATATAAACGATTAAAACTTAAAATAGGACAATTACAACTAAATAATTTACATATTGAGAGGATATTGCTACTAAATATATGTTCATTTGGAGCACTATCAATTAATAATGAAATTCATTATTTATATCATAAGTCACAATTAATAACCATAAGTTTTAATTAAAAGTTCATCGGGTCATAACTTGAGCCCCGGGAATCAGTTTTCGGCGAGCCTTATATATATCTTCGCCTAACCAACCCACCAGACACCTTAGTGTGCTCAAGAACATCCCAAGAACAGTCACCAAGTCATGACTTACAGCCCTTAATCATTTTGGATCTTTAATCCGCCCAAAAACGTGTTTTAGTCATAACGAGTGATCCGTGGCTCGGATTTTGATGACCCGAACATGAAAGTTCATCCCATCATCAATCCTAACACACTAGACACTTTAATAACGCCATTTTAATCATAACTTATGTTCCAGAAATCGAAATAACATGAATCCGGAGTCTAAAATTAATATCTTGATGAGAGGAACTCATCTAGACACTTTAATTTCACTTGTATATCGGTTATATTTCCAGAAAACAAGAATCAAACCGCTGTCCCAAAACAATCAAACCGAAAACATATACAATCGAGCATTTCTACGCATACAATCAATAATATAATAACATATAATCATCATACTACTAATATAACATTCAAAAACAGAAAAATATAAGAAAAATTGAAAAGTTAGGGTTAGGGTTTATACCCTAATCAAGAAAAGATTAATATGAGCGCGTAGAGAACGGAATGAGGAATCCGATTGTGTTGTATGCTTCAATAAATGATGAACAATTTTTTAGATGATGCTGATGATATATGGTTGATGGGGGATGGCCGAAAAAAGAAAAGGGAGAGAAGAGAGAAAATAAGATGGAAATTAGGTTTAGATAAAAATTGTGGAATGAAAATAATGTTGCAAAAATGAAAAACAAATGGGAGTATACTCCCCTCCCATCCATTTGGCCAAACATAGGAGTGGGGTGGGCCTCACTTGGCCCAAATTGATAACCTGTAATTTCCTTGTGGCCCGAATGCCCGATTGAAACCCGAAACGCGAAAACACGCTTACGCGATTAATTATTCGAAGAGATAACAAATACGCGACGAAAAATATATATAAATACTATATATAAATATATGACATTAAAATATCATATTTAAAATAATTAAGACTTAAAAATCCTAAAAGCTCGACCGTTGGTTTGAAAACCGAAAAGATTCGCCGGATAGAAATCCACGATTCGTATAAACGTACAAATTAAAATCATGAATACAAATATTCATTTAACACATAATAATTAATATATTATTACAAAAATAATAATATAGGTCATAGAAATGACGTGGCATGAATAACAGTTAACGGTTGTTAAATAATTAACGGCAAAAGATAACGGAAAATGTAGGGTCGTTACAGTCTTCCGGTGGGATCGAAAATGAAGAAGTTTTAAATGATTGGAAACCTGTCATCGACAAATTCCATACTAGATTCACGGAGTGGAAAGCTAGGTCAATGTCGTTCGGAGGAAGATTAACCCTCATCAAATCGGTTCTCTTCAGTTTACCATTGTACTACTTCTCCCTCTTTCGAGCTCCTACAAGTGTCATCAACCTTCTCGATAGTTTGAGGCGTAATTTTTTCTGGGTTAGGTCGGGTGAAGTCACTAAAATGTCTTGGGTCAAATGAGAGGATATTCTTGTTTCTTATGAGTCAGGGGGGGGGGGGGTGTTAAATGTGGGTTCTTTGAAAGCAAAAAACTTAGATTTAATGTGTAAATGGTGGTGGAGATTTCGAGTTGAAAATGTGGCTCTTTAGGTCAATATTGTCAAAAGTATTTATGGTCGGGAGGGAGGGTTGGGTTGCAATCGGGTTCCTAATGTTGTTTTCCCTTGGGTATCAATTATACGGCTTGATAACATTCTTACTAACATTAGTGTGGCTCTTAATTCTTCCTTTGTTAAAGTCATTGGTAATGGTAGTGATACATTGTTCTGGGATGATCTTTGGCTTGATGATTCACGTTTCAAGGACCGGTTTCCAAGATTGTATCAGATTAAAACTGAAAAAATGGTTCGAGTTTGTGATAGAGTAAGTTGGGTTGATACAGGTACAAGTTTTCATTGGATGTGGAGCAGACCGCTGTTTGGGTTCGAGTCTTTAATTGGTGGGGGTTTGGTAACGTGACAACACTTTCCATAAATGAAGTATTCAGTGACCCATCTCTGTTAGCTAGTTTGGTTCAAAATAATAGAATCTGACAAGCTGTCAAATGGGTGACCGGGTACTTACTATGGAAGAATCATAATCAAAAGTTTTTTCACAATAAAATATATTCTAGTCCGAATGTGCTCATCGAGATTCAAACCAAAAGCTTCGAGTGAATTTCCAAAAGATCAAAGAAATTAAAGTTCGAGTGGCTTCAATGGCTCACATATCCAAGAAGTTGTGGTCTTTCGGCTCATGATCGTAATGGGATAGGTTGATTGCTATTTCATTGCTCTGGTCCAAGTCAAATATAGGCCTGAATTTATATCATATATTCTGTCGTGTCTCTGTACATAATTGTTTAGCGTTTATATATGCTCCATAGTTCCTGTTATACTTATGAGTTTGGTCCATAGTTCCTGTAATACTTGTGAGTTTCTTGGATACTCTCCTAAGTATCCCATGTACAGTTGTTATTGTGATGAATATGTATTGCTTTGCTTTTCAAAAAAAAATAAAAAAATTAGTCACTCAATTATAACCTCCATTATTAGTCACTAAATTCGTATTCTAGTCTCAAATACATTCCTTAATCTAATGACACTTAACATTTCATTTAGTTCAAATCTTGTGATTATCATGTGCTTAAACTTTTAAAACCGCACAAATTATAATTATAACTAATATTAAAATTGACGAGCCTGCCACTGTAAACAGTGACATGGCTGTAATATTGGATGTCTTCGGAGTAAAACGGTAATTTGGCCTTTTTTATTTGTTTATCTAATCTTTTTCGCTTCATCTTTTCCATTTCCCCTTTTCATCTATTTATTAATACTATATACAATTGAGCAAAAGGAGTTACTATTCCTTAATAGTAACTCCTTTGACCTTTTATGGTTTTTTTTATGGTTTTTTTTTCTTTTCTTTTTTCTAAACTATTTTCGTCTTTGTTCCACCAACTCTAGTCTCCATACTTCCGACAACGCAGCTTTTAGAACCTACGCACATAGCTTTTAGACTTAAAAAACCTCATAAACCCACCCCAAACTTTGAACGCAAATGCTTTCATTTTCCTAGCGAAATAAAAAAACACTACCTACACATATTAACTCGCATCATATTTCCTAACGTACAAATTTTACCAGCAATCTGTCTGAAGCACAGTGCCACACGCCACACAATTAGGTCATCATTTATAACAATTAATTTGATACATCTAAAAAAAATATATAAAACATAATTTGGACAGCTCAGGATAATTAATTTATTACAACACATATAGTAATATATGACAATATGTTTTCTTGCAATAATAAGTTTCTTTGCAATTGTATTAGATGTTTAATATTTTAAAACGAATTATGGTCTTATAGGTTACGTTTAATTCTTTGCTTTAATATATTTTTATTAGAATATATAATTGGATGCTAGCTGACCACCCTGCTTGTTGTGTGTGACGCCCCGTACAAAACCATCGTGTACGATTCGTCAACAACGGGATCTTTACACGGTCAATTACTACATGCTATTTGAAAACAAGTTTTGCATTCATAAAAAAAAGATAGCGTTTACAAAAGATAACCTGACACAAAGGTCGTTACAAAGTAATTAATTGAAAATAACATAAGTTATGAATACAAGATAAAAGTTTCATGATTGCGACATCTCTAATTAATGCATCAGAAATTTAACACATCAGGTCCATAACAGCAAGTCTAACGGCGGAAGCAACATCGTCTAAGCACCTGAGAAATACACGCTTAAAAGTCAACACGAATGTTGGTGAGCTATAGTTTGTAAACAGTAAAGTAATGTAGACCACGAGTTATCGTATTCAAAACAGTATGAAAAGTATATGCTTGTCCGTGGGCACCCGGTAACTAACTTAACGTAATAGTAATACCCCCTAAAAGTACACTTGGCGAGTGCGTATGTCCTCGAAGTATCAAACACCCGTTAAATGCTAGCGCGACTAGCCCGAGTGGGGATGTCAAACCCTATGGATCCATATCTAATATTCGCGTTCACCGGTTCAAAACCAATGATTAAACGTTACCGTGCTAAGGGGAAAGTTTATGCCGTTATATAACCCACACATATGTAAAGTTTAAGTTCTCATGTCAAGTAAGTAAAACATAAAAAGCGCATGTATTCTCAGTCCCAAAAATAGTTGAAGTAAAAAGGGATGCTATAACTCACAGTGAATAAGCAGTAAAAGTCGATACGAAACGTATGCAGGTAGTAAGTCGGTCCGAAAGGTCGTCAACCTAAGTCAAAGGTCACTAGGTCAGTATGTTGTCCCAAAAGGTTAAAGTGAATAAATTAAGTTTAAGTGTCATCATCGACATCATCATTATCATCATCATTCATCAACACTAAGGTACGTTTAACAAGAATAGAGATCGAAACAAAAGGCTGACTTCGGACAGCTGTTACGACCTCTATACAAATAGAAAAGACACGTAGTCAGTGGCTATGGCTCCGTATGTGAGTCCTCTAACCGCTGACCAATTTTCAGAACCTAACTCGTCTTCGTTTGACCGTGGAGACGGTTTAAGTGCGAGTAGGTCAGAAATTTCAGCACAACGTTACAAAGGCGTAGTGACTTTCGGAAGGCCATAAATCCTAAACCGTATATCGGATTAAGACGAGGCCTAAACGAAAAGTCATATACTAGAAACGAACTAACTAAAAATCGCTTTTCCAGAAGTCCAGGAATCTTGATAGATCCCAAAAAACAGTAAACAAGTGCTCCGGTGGGGTTCTTGGTGCTTGATGCTCATCACGGTTCTCATCCTTGATGCTTGTAGCTTCAAGTGTACAACTCATTGATGGGTTAGCATCACCTTGACCAAGATTCAACCATCAACACACAATATGTTAAGACCAAGTAAGAACACAACTCATTTAAGAGTCTTAGATGGATGATGAACCAAGGTTACATCATATCCTTAGTCTTAACACAAATACAAGTTCTATTTACAACTAAAGCTACAAACTTTACTTCAATCAAACAAGTATGAACACATTCTTAATCAAATAAAGTAATGGAACCCTAAGCTAGAGAGCTTGGATCCTTTTCACACAAGTTATGAGATTACAAAGCTTGAATCTTTGGTGTTCTTGAAGATCTTGAAGCATAAAGCTTGGATCTTTAAGTTACTTGAAGACCACAAACACAGGTTTTGATATTTATAACAAAATAATGAGATCATAAGTTAGAAAGCTTAGATCCAACAAAAGAAATGAAGATTCAAAGCTAGAAAGCTTGAATCTTGGTTGTTCTTGAAGATCTTAAAGCATAAAGCTTGGATCTTTAAGTTACATGAAGATTACAAATACAAGTTTGGATCTTTATAACAAAATAACAAGATTAAAGCTAAAAGATTTAGATCTACAAAATAGGTGAAGATTCAAAGCTATAAAGCTTGAATCTTCCATGTTCTTGAAGGATTCAAATCCATGTTTGAATCTACAAGATGTAATCAAGATCAAAAGCTAAAAAGCTAGACCCTTTGATGATGATGATGATTTCGTGAGAGAGAAGGGAAGAAGAAGAAGAAAAATCAAATACTTACACTTTTTAGAGAGAGAAAGTGATGTCAAAGCAGAGGGGTATAAAATACTATTAAATTTTAGCAGGAAATACTATTAAATACGATACAATTTTACACAAGATATTTATTTATTTATAGAATGGATATACTTAAACCTTGCTACAACACTTATAGGCAGTGTACCTAATCGTACAGTAGTGTAGTTTTTAGTAAGTCCGGTTCGTTCCACAGGGAAATCTTTAAACAAAGCTCAACGCTATATTAGTTTACTTTTATAAAAATACAAATATATATATAAGTGATATTATTATTATAAAGGGGGGTTTTTACCGTTTAATGACCGGTTTGTCGATTTTAAAACTTTAGTCGCAGTTAAAACCTAATGTAAAATATAAAATAAATACAAGACTTTAAATTAAAGCGTAAAGTAAATAACGATAATGAAATTGCGAATAATAAAAATGCGATAAAATTAAATTGCGATAATTAAAAGTACGATAATTAAAAGTGCGATTAAATAACAATAAAAGTGCGATAATTAGAAGTGCAATTAAATATAAAATAAAGGAAATTAAATATGAAATAAAAGAATTATGCTTATTTAAACTTCCGTAATCATGATGTTTGACGTGTTGATTTTAGTTTTATGCCCATGGGTTAATTGTCCTTTGTCCTGGAATATTCAATATGTCCGTCTGGTTTTTGTCCATAACAGTCCATCAGTCATAAATATAAATTGCAAGTGTCCTTGTCAAATTATTATTATACCCGAAGATAAATATTCCAACTAATTGGGGATTCGAATTGTAACAAGGTTTTAATACTTTGTTTAATGAATACACCAGGTTATCGACTGCGTGTAAACCAAGGTTTTACTACTTTGTTAACAATTACACCAATTACCCTTGAATGTAATTTCACCCCTGTTTTAATTATTCTAGTGGCTATTAATCCATTCCCGTGTCCGGTTAAATGAACGATTATTCGTACATATAAATACCCTGCCCATCGTGTCCGATCGAGTGTATATGGTAATTTATAGGGACGCCCAATTGTAAATCTTTATATTAACATTAACAAACTTTCATTTAGTTAAACAAATATAAAGCCCATTAATAGCCCATAGTCTAGTTTCCACAAGTGTCGTTCTTTTGTCCAAACCCCAATTATGGTACAAAGCCCAATTACCCAATTTTAGTAATTAGCCCAACATCATGATTACTTCGTTTTAAACAAGCATAATAATAACTTAGCTACGAGACATTAATATAAAAAGGTTGAACATAACTTACAATGATTAAAAATAGCGTAGCGTTACACGGGCAGAATTTCGACTTACACCCTTACAACATTCGCTAACATACCCTTATTATTAGAATTATAATTAAAATTAAAATATAAATTATAAATATAAATATAAATCGTATATATTGAGAGAGATATATTATGTCTTAAACTCGTCAGAAAACTGGCTTTTTATAGGACCTGACCAACAATCTCACACCATGCGACTCGCATGGTTTTGTGCTTCTGGCCATGCGAGTCGCATGGCCACCCTGGATTCAGCCAACTACTTTTGTTTTCTTCTTGCCGACGTAATATAATAATAATAATATATATAATATATAATTATATATAATTATATATATATTATATTATATTCTTGTGCATAGTAGACTAGATATTTTTGGTCCGTTGCGTCGGGCGTTTCTTCTTGGCTCAGGTCCCGGTTCCGGATTTTCGGACGTCCTTGCGTATTATTTTAAATCGCGTACTTTGCGTCTTGTAACTTGTACTCTTGTCGTTTTGAGACGTTCCTCATCAATATTTTGAACCTTTTTAATTGTATCTTGTACTTTTTAGCTCTTTGGACCTTTTTGTCTTCAATTTGTCGAATCCGTCTTTTGTCTTCACCTTTTATTATTTAAACGAATATCACTTGTAAATAGAACAATTGCAACTAAAAGCTTGTCTTTCTTGAGGAATAATGCTATGAAATATATGTTCGTTTTTAGCATTATCAAATATTCCCACACTTGAGCGTTGCTTGTCCTCAAGCAATATTGTCTTGAAATACTAGAATCACTTTTTTATTTTTCACACTTTGTACATCAGTGATTTCTATACGGCGGTATAAACAATGGTAGTAACGATATGGTTTACAGTCCCACATGACTATAAAAATTTAGATCCATTAAGGAAATTGGATCTTTATGAAAACATTTGATCTTTTGAAAATTTAAATCTAGTTTTTCCCCTAGATAAGTTTTCCGGAATAACCCTTTACCGGTGTTTGCAAAATATTTTTGTGGGTTTGGTGGGTTTCAGATTTGAAAATTTTAGCTCAAAACTTGCGGTTTTGTGTCACCCACTTGCTAACCTTGTATTTGGAAAGCAACACGTCCAGTTTACTTGTTCCGTATATTACCTTTCGGCAAACTACCGTCCAGTTGTAAAGGAAAGCGTTGAACAAGCAACTGTTAAGGCAATGTCCCGTGACATGCTTTTGATTATGGTCTATAACGTGTCGGACGCAATTACTATCCTTGGTAGGAGCAATAGTAAAGCTCACCCTTATAATTTTTTCGGTCTGGCACAAGGTTCTGTCTTTGACCATGTTATGCAACCACCGTTCTTACGGTTGACACCCGATTTAGTTCAGGTGACCTAATGAATTCCAGGTGAATTCCTAGGATTTTACGTTCAATGGTAATGAACGCATTGAAAATAGGGTTTTCAGAAAGCAAATCGGTTTATAATTTTGATCAAAATATTTTCTCGTTTAAGCTCGAGTTTAGATATCATTGAATTCCATGAGTTTGTAATTCTCAATCTTTAAGGTCAATCTCTAGGATTGAGTAATATCAGTCTTAAAAGCTGATTTTTAATCTTTAAGGAGATTATCCTTTCTGGGGATCTGATTCATTAGTCTTATCCAGCTAATTTGCATGGTGCCCCCCCATTGTACGAGATAAATCCTTCTCATGGTTAGGATAAATCTGACCACTTGGCGACCTTGTTTAATGCTGAGGTCCGTGGATTTCTAGCTGATTTTAGTGATGACTTTTCTAGATTTTTCGTCAACCTACAGCTGGTCTGAACGACAACTTCATGACCTAAATCAAGAAGCGCGTGTCTTTTTCGGAAGACTTTACTTCCTTTTAATGATGGAATTGATTCATCGTGTAGATCCATCTCTTCTTTTCGCTCATTGGGTAAAACAGTTTAGTTTAGTCCAAAGCAAAAGTATTTTCAGTTATTTGTTACAAATATATGTGGCATATGTTTAAAATAACTTGGTAAATTTTCCCACACTTGGCTTTTTATTTTTCTTTTTATCGTCCTCTATTCCATTTTAAATGAATTTTAACATTTTAGTTTGTTTCTCAATTTATGTCCTTTCCGAGGTAACAATAATTTCGGTGTTAAAACCTAGTTTTATTGTTCATAAATATGTATAAACATGATTTTAATTCATTTAATTGAAAATTTTGAAAAATTTTACTAGAATTGGGTAGTCAGTATATAAGACTAGGGCTGTTCTTTATTATCAGAGAGCACTAGATTCTAATACAACTACTGCTTTACTAGTATTTTTAATGGTAACCAAGTGTTTAATATAAAAATTTTAAAATCCGAAAGAATTTAATCCCTTCCCACACTTAAGATCTTGCAATGCCCTCATTTGCAAGAAATCAGTAACAATTTAAATTATTGAGGGTGATTTGTGTGAAAATGATTAAATTTTTACCAAAGTTTCCAAATATATTGGCGTTTGTTTGCTGAATGATAAATGGTGCACGTCATTTGTTCATTCCGTCTTGTTGTTATTTCACATACATTTTGCATCATTGTCGTCAAAATTACTTGCTTTTGCTGAACTTAATGCCAGTCTTTGAAAACGCGTTGTTTTACCCTGTTTTGTGCATAAAAGAGAATACATACAATACAAATATAATCATACATGCAATTTGAAATGGAACTTTGGCATCCCACTTTCGAACTATAAGAAAAATATTAGTACACAATAATAATAAAATATCAAACATTACATAAATATAATAAAATGTTAAGTGTTTAAAATAAAAATAAAAATTACCACTTATCTCTACTGATCAGGAGGTGGGTTAGGAGGAAAATTAGGATATGGATCCCAATTCATGTTCGCGTCCGGGTTCCATGGCTGATTATAGGTGTACTGGTATGCTGCGTCATAATCATATGAATCATAGGGTGGTCTCATTTCTGGCTGATGTGCGGGATAGTATGCGGGTCGGGTCGGATAATACATCTCACCAGGCTGCAACTGGCTTATAATTTGGCGCTGATGATAATCCCATCGGCCATGCTCTCGTTGCCGGGAATGCTCGTAGTCATTCCGGCGTTGCCATGCCTCGTACTGCATATGCCTATCATAGTTCGTCATGTATTCATCCTCCATACGAATACCTAAATCAAGAGCAGTCTCCCGAACAACTCCTATAATGTTGTTCGCCTCCTCCATCTCGTCATCCGAACCTCTCTCTACCTGTCGCTGAGGTCCCTCGTATCGATATACCCGACCACGTCTCATCAATAATACCCTTGCACCGTGATAAAGGTTTGAACTTATAGTTTCACCTCCGTCCTCTATTTCGTTCATTGGACCCCCTTGGTGTTTATCTACACCTAAATACTCTCCAATGAGAGTAATGAAAATACCACCACCTATAATACTCCCCGATTTCATCCCCGAAACTACATTAGCGAGATAATAACCAACACAATAGGGAATGTTAACGAAACTCCTCGGGTCTCTAATACACTTGAGGTAGAACAAATCATTTACGGTCAATTTCTCCTTATTCCTACCCCTTTGTGTAATTGTGTTTGCTAAGAATCTATGAATCACCCGGAGTTCAGCTCTGTCTATATCTAAGTATGTATGATTTCCACTGGCGTGAAATTCATTAAAGTGGGACATACGCCTCCAGACAGCGTTAATATCAAATTCCCTATCTACCCTTTCTCCTTGGGCAATCAGGCTATTACAGTCGGGGCTCAAAAGTTCAGCAGGGGTGTAAATCTGTAAGGCCCTTGCTAAATCTATCATGGACATTCTGTACATTCGTCCACCTAACAGAAACCTAATAAAGCTTCTATCATCTATCCTCCTAACATCACTGTTTAACTTAATAGTACTAAGTAATTCTATACACCATTCCCTATATATGGTTCTACGAATGGAAAATAGGCGCATCCAATCGTTAAACTGAGAATTACCATACCTTTGCACCAATAATTGCCGAATCGGTTCGGCAAGGTCAACTGTTTCCAAAGGTACCCAGTCAATTGCCCTTGGCATTTCAACAACCTTAAAGTAGAGAATGTGCATGTTCTTTTGATAATCTGGATACTCTATCCAACATCTATCAAATCTCAGATTTGGGTGTAACTGATCTTCATTAATGTCTAAACTCAGAATCCTTTGATGTGGAGCGAATTGACGAAACTGATTCACGAATAATTGATCTTGATCGTGATAAGGAATATGTTGCTCCTCCTGTTCTTCTTCTTCTTGTTGCATATGTTGTTCCTGTTCATGAAACATTTCCGGTTCGGGCTCTGGTTGCCTGGACGATGATGCTCCTGAACCTCCAGTATCGGCTTTCTGCAAAACACATTAAACACAAAATTTGTGCATCCAAATATGCATTAGTGTTAGCAAAATAATAACTTGAAACAATTATGATGACCTGTTCAATTCATAACACATTTTATACACATTTTCTTAACAATAACAATTCTACACTTTTACATACGAAAATGTGTACAATGTTTTATCACATTTAAACTCTTAAACATGTCAACAATAATCATTATAGCAATTAAACACTTGTTACATGGCATTCAAATCAAACTAGTGTTCATTTTCATATTTTTGTCAAGTCTACACTTTGTCAAATAAGCCTATACGAAAAATGTATATCAAGTTCATAAGCATTTATCTCAAATAACATGCCAAAATAATCACTACTAGCAATGAAACAAGTTTCAAATAGCCTATATATCAAATTATCCAAGTTCATGAATTTTTGGACTTAAAAAGTCCACTTTAATTCTCAAAAACATGTTTAGGCTCAAAGTTTGGATCAATTAACTACCTAAACATGTTACACTACTCAATTTAGCAACAATTCATGACAAAAATCGGCCATAACCTGTTTATATCAAAAAGCCCCAAATTGCTCAAGAACACAAACCCTAGATTCTTAAAAATTTGAAGTTTTTAGCTTCAATTCATGTTAAATAGCTTCTATCTAGGATATACATGCATAATATAACAACAATTTAGCTCTAATTACACCTAAATTTAACAAAATCAAAATATAAATTTTCTAGCTCAAGAACACAAAAATTCGAATTTAAAGAGATTAGGGGTGAAATCTTTACCTTTCTCCTGAAGGGGTTGAGACTACTGAATCTAGGCATGATTATTGTGAAGTTTTGCAAGAAATTTGGTGAAAAATGGTGAAAAATTGAGAGGGTTTTGGAGATGGTTCGTGTATATGTGTGTAATGTGAGAGACAGAGCAGCTCGCTGGAAGTTTTGATCCTGTCCAGTTTTTAACAGCCATGCGAGTCGCATGGCTTAAGCCTTTCCCCCATGCGACTCGCATGGGGGTATTTTCCAGAATTTTTGTTTTTTTTTTTTTTTTTTTTTTTTTTTTTTTTTTTTTTTTTTTTTTTTTTTATATAAACCTTATACTTTTAAAACATATAATTAAATAAAATTTTAAAAATTTTGTTTCTTTTTAAGACGAAGTCGTTTCGGGACGATGCCCTAGTCCGTCCCTCGACAAAATTTTAAAATTTGTCTTTTTGTAGTGATTGTTTTAAAAGCTAAGATTTTTTTGGGTTTTTTAATGTTTTTGGCATACTTTAAATCAATAAGATTAAAAATAATGATAATAAAAGTTCTCGTCCCTCCCTCGGGTAAAGCAATTTCGGTTCAAAGACCTAGTCTTCAACTTACGACGAATTTTAAAAATCATATTCTTAACTTAATGAGATAAAGTAAATTTTTGTTTTTAAATTCACACAACTTAAATATAAAATTCAAAATTAAAAAATTAAAAATTAAAAATTCACACCAAACTTAAAATTTGAAATGCATAAAATTAAAATTCATATTTTAAAAATTAAAAATTCAAACCAAACTTAATTTAAAAATTCATATTATAAATTTACACCAAACTTATATTAATTTTTCAAATATTTACAATTTTAAAAATATTGTTTTTACAAAGTTTACAATATTAATTTAAGGTTTAAATATTAAGATTAAAAACATAATAAAATTAAAAATCTTTTTGTCTTTTTATCCCACTTTAATCAATCAAATATTATCAAAAATATGCGCCCCTCTTTTCGGTAAAGTAATTTCGGTTCCAAGACCTAATTTAACTCATGACGAATTTTTGAAATATTTTGGGTTGATTGATTAAAGATATTTATACCTTAAGAATAAACGTTAAATTTCGCAGTGATGTAATAAATTTTTGAATGATATCAATAATTTCGGTTGCCAAACCTAATTTTATTTAATACCAATTTAATACTTTTTAGCGAACAAATTAGCGTTTATTATCAAAAGGTTAAAAAATAAAAATAAAAATAAAAACAAAACTGTACAGACATACCTGTGAAATAGATTTCTTAGTTATATGATCTATTATATTCATAAGATAGTCGGTTTAATTGGTCTTCCATGGCTGCATAGGCGTAACCTCTAGCATTCATTGTCTTTTCTTCTAAACATATGAACGGTCCGTCTCTGCATAAAGTAACAAATTCGGTATTTGAATAGGTTTGATTATTTGAACATTTACCTCCATGTGACCATTTTCCGCATTTGTGACATTTTTCTAGGTGTCGTGCTCTTCTTTTCGCTGCGGATTTTGATTTTCCTTTACCAAATTGTAACTTATTATCTTCGCATCTGGATCCTTTTCTAACTCCGTCCATTCTTTCTCTGATTACTGATACTATTTCGCTCGGGAGTATGTCATTATTACGTTTAGTGATCAAAGCGTGTAGCATTAGACCATGGTTTAGTTCACAGGCAGTCTTCATTTCGTAAAAACCTAAAAAAATAAAAATTCAGAATGGGGGGAGAAGACTAGTTCTTTAGGGTCTGCTAGGGAAAGACCATACGTGTTCCATTTTCGAGAACTACACGAAAACAGACAATCTAACTCTAACAGAAATATATATTATCCTTTAAAGACTTGATTCTCCCCACACTTAGTTTGCTGTGGTGTCGAAATTGTGATTAACTTCGTTGTCGACTTCCATCGGACCATGTATGTAATGTTTAACTCTGTGACCATTAACTTTAAATTCAATCCCATTTGAATTTATTAATTCTATCGTTCCGTATGGGAAAACTCTTTTTACTATGAATGGTCCAGACCATCTTGATTTCAATTTTCCAGGAAATAGCTTGAATCGTGAATTGAAAAGAAGAACTCTGTCTCCTTCTTTGAATTCTTTTGAACTTCTGATTCTTTTATCATGCCATTTCTTCGTTCTTTCTTTATAGATTAACGAATTTTCGTATGCTTCATGTCTTAATTCTTCTAATTCGTTTAGTTGACTTAATCGTAGACGTCCGGCTTCATGTAAATCAAGATTACATGTCTTCAAAGCCCAAAATGCTTTGTGTTCAATTTCTACTGGAAGATGACATGCTTTTCCATACACAAGTCTAAAAGGTGTGGTTCCAATTGGAGTTTTGTAGGCTGTTCTAAAAGCCCAGAGTGCATCCTCCAATTTAATGGACCATTCCTTCGGATTTGATCCTACGGTTTTCTCTAGAATACGTTTTAAAGCTCGGTTGGTATTTTCAACTTGTCCACTTGTTTGTGGATGATATGCGGTGGAGATTTTATGAGTTACTCCATATCTTTTAAGAACTTTCTCAAGTTGATTATTACAGAAATGAGTACCCCGATCACTTATTAAAGCTTTCGGTGTTCCAAACCTTGCAAAAAGACGTTTTAAAAAGTTGACTACAACTCGTGCATCGTTAGTTGGGAGAGCTTGTGCTTCCGCCCATTTAGATACATAATCAATGGTTACGAGTATATATAAATTATTATGAGATTTTGGAAATGGACCCATAAAGTTAATACCCCAAATGTCAAATACTTCACATACTTGGATGACATTTTGTGGCATTTCATCACGTTGACTTATTTTTCCGGCCCTTTGACATGCATCACAGGATTTGCAAAGAAGGTGTGCGTCTTTGTAAATTGTAGGCCAATAGAATCCAGCTTCATAAACTTTTCTTGCTGTTAGTTGAGGCCCATAATGCCCTCCTGTTGGTCCTGTGTGACAATGGTTTAATATTTTACTAGCTTCATCTCCAAATACACATCGGCGTATTATTCCATCGGGACAACTTTTAAACAGATGTGGATCTTCCCAGAAATAGTGTTTTATATCACTGAAGAATTTCTTTCGTCTTTGGTACGATAATCCTTTTTCAAGGAATCCACAAACTAAGTAGTTTGCATAGTCTGCAAACCATGGGATTTCTTTATAATCTATCTTCAATAGATATTCATCAGGAAAGTTGTCTTGTATGGCCGATTCATTTAGAACTTCTAATTCGGGATTTTCAAGACGAGAAAGATGATCAGCGGCGAGATTTTCTGCTCCTTTTTTATCTCGGATTTCAATATCAAACTCTTGTAAGAGTAAGATCCAACGGATTAATCTTGGTTTAGCATCTTGTTTTGAAAATAGGTATCTAAGAGCAGAATGGTCGGTATAGACCACCGTTTTTGCTAGAACGAGATATGATCGAAATTTGTCAAAAGCAAAGACAATAGCAAGGAGTTCTTTTTCAGTAGTTGTATAGTTTGTTTGTGCTCCTTGTAATGTCTTACTAGCATAATATATAGGTTGAAATCGTTTTTCAATCCTTTGTCCTAAAACGGCTCCCATTGCAAAATCACTTGCATCGCACATTAGTTCAAATGGTAGATTCCAATTTGGTGTTATCATGATCGGTGCATTAGTGAGTTTCTCTTTAAGAATATTAAAAGATTTGATACATTCATCTGAAAAGATGAATGGCGCATCCTTTTCTAGGAGTTTATTCATAGGAGTGGCAATTTTAGAAAAATCTTTTATGAAACGTCGGTAAAAACCGGCATGCCCTAGAAAACTCCTAACTCCTCTAACATTGGTGGGATGTGGAAGTTTAGCAATTACATCTACTTTAGCTCTATCCACTTCAATTCCTTCTTTTGAAATTTTATGTCCAAGAACGATGCCTTCTTTAACCATGAAATGGCATTTCTCCCAATTAAGTACTAGATTTGATTTTTCGCATCTAATTAGCATTCGTTCCAGATTAACTAGACATGATTTAAATGTATCACCGAAGACTGAAAAGTCATCCATGAATACTTCCATGCATTCTTCTATCATGTCATGAAAAATCGCCATCATACACCTTTGAAAGGTTGCAGGGGCGTTGCAAAGTCCAAATGGCATGCGTTTGTAAGCAAAAGTACCATAAGGGCATGTGAATGTGGTTTTCTCTTGATCTTCGGGTGCTATTGGAATTTGAAAATATCCGGAAAATCCATCTAGAAAACAATAGTAACTATTTCCGGCTAATCTTTCCAACATTTGATCTATGAAAGGTAAGGGAAAGTGATCTTTTCTGGTGGCGTCATTTAATTTTCTATAATCAATACATACACGCCATCCTGTTACAGTCCTAGTAGGAATAAGCTCATTTTTCTCATTTGTGATGACAGTCATGCCACCCTTCTTAGGCACGCATTGAACTGGGCTTACCCATGGACTATCAGAAATTGGATATATCAAACCTGCATCTAGCAGTTTAATAATCTCTTTCTTAACTACATCTTGCATATTAGGATTTAGTCTTCGTTGGCGTTGCACATACGTTTTATGACCTTCTTCCATAAGGATTTTATGTGTGCAATACGAAGGACTTATTCCTTTAATATCATGAATCTTCCATGCAATGGCTGGTTTATGAGCTTTCAACACAGAAATGAGTTGTGATTTCTCATTTTCAGTAAGAGAAGACGATATTATTACAGGTAATTCAGATTCACCATGTAAATAAGCGTATTCCAAATGATTTGGAAGTGGCTTTAACTCTAATTTCGGAGGTTCTTCTATCGATGATTTATATCGATATCTGTCTTCTTCTTTTAGCATTTGAATTTCTTCTGTTGTTGGTTCATATCCATTAGCTATAAGTGTAGCTAACATTTCAGATTCATCAATTGGTTCATTTCCTTCTCCTAAAGAACATTCTCCTGTTCCTTGTAATTCTGGAAATTCTTCTAATAATTCTGCATGTGCATCTATAGTTTTAATATAATAACATGTATCATCTGCAGATTGTGGTTGTTGCATTGCTCTATCAACTGAAAAGGTAACACTCTCATCCTCTATACTTAGGGTCAGTTTCTTACCGAACACGTCTATCATTGCTTTAGCCGTGTTTAAGAATGGTCTTCCTAATATGAGAGGAACTTGAGAATCTTCTTCCATGTCTAGAACAACAAAATCTACTGGAAATACTAAAGTACCAACTTTAACTAGCATGTTCTCCATTATCCCTCTAGGATATTTTATTGATCTATCGGCTAGTTGTATGCTTATTCTGGTTGGTTTCAATTCTCCAAGGTCTAGTTTAGCGTATAGTGAATACGGCATTAAATTTATACTAGCACCTAAATCTGCTAATGCTTCTATTGAACTAAGACTACCCAGAAAACATGGAATTGTGAAACTTCCTGGATCAGATAGTTTTTCTGGTATCTTATTCAACAGCACTGCTGAACAATTAGCATTCATAGTAACAGCCGAGAGTTCTTCCATTTTCCTTCTATTCGTGATTAGATCTTTCAAGAATTTAGCATATCTTGGCATTCCTGAAATCACATCAATGAAAGGAAGATTTACATTTATCTGTTTAAACATATCCAAGAATTTGGATTGCTCGGCTTCAAGTTTTTCTTTCTTCATTTTACTCGGATAAGGAAGTGGTGGTTGATATGGTTTAACATAAGGTTTAGCCTTAACTGTATTATCTTCATTAACCTTTTCAACTACCGGTTCTTTTTCCTTATCTTGATCAGGTTGTGGTTCTTGTGGAGTAGGAATAGTTTCATCAGAAGTTACAGGTATTTCAGGTGGTTTAAGTGTTGTACCACTTCTTGTGGTAATAGCTTTAGCTGTTTCATTCCGGGGGTTAGCATTTGTATCGCTTGGTAGACTTCCCGGTTTTCTTTCACCTATTAATCTTGCTAGGTTACTTACTTCTTGTTCCAGATTTTGAATAGAAGCTTGTTGATTTCTAAATGCTTGAGCATTTTGTTCATTGGTTTGTTTTTGAGATGTGAAAAACTGCGTTTGAGTTTCAACTAGCTTCGTCATCATATCTTCTAAATTCGGCTTTTTATCATCGGTTTGTTGTGGTGGTTTGTTTTGAAAATTCGGTCTTTGCTGATTGTAAGTATTATTGGATACTTGTTGATTGCTAGGACCTTGTTGGTTGTTGTATGGAATATTTCGGTTATAATTCTGGTTTTGATTGTAAATCGGTCTTGGCGGTTGATAATTATTCTGATAATTATTTCCAGGCCTTTGGTTTATGTATGAAATATTCTCTCTTTGTTCCATTGTTAATTCAATGCTGAGACAATCTTTTGTCAAATGTGGTCCTCCACACTGCTCACAACTAATTCGTATAGCATGAATATCTTTAGTCATCTTTTCCATTCGTCTCTCGAAAGCATCTATCTTTGCTGAAATGGAATCTAAGTCATGGCTAGAATCGGCTCTAGCTGCTTTAGATGATCTAATGATATCTTTTTCTTGGTGCCACTCATGTGAGTGGGAAGCAGTGTTATCAATAATTTTGTAAGCATCAGTTTCGGTTTTCTTCATAATAGAACCACCAGCTGCTATATCTATGTCTTTTCTTGTAGTGATGTCGCATCCTTGGTAAAATATTTGTACTATTTGACAGGTGTCTAAACCATGTTGCGGACATCCTCTTAACAACTTTCCATATCTTGTCCACGCCTCATATAGAGTTTCATTTGGCTTCTGTGTGAACGTAACAATTTCTGCTTGAAGTCTTACTGCTTTAGATGCAGGAAAGAATTGTTTAAGAAATTTATCAATTAAAACGTCCCATGTATCAATCGCCCCTTCAGGTAACGATTCCAACCAATCTTTGGCTTCTCCCTTTAAAGTCCAGGGAAATAACATGAGATATATCTGTTCATCCTCCACTTCTCGTATTTTAAATAGTGTGCAGATCCTATTAAAGGTACGTAGATGTTCATTTGGATCTTCCTTCGGCGCACCACTAAATTGGCATTGATTAGTCACCATGTGTAGAATTTGTCCTTTGATTTCATAATCTGGCGCATTAATGTCTGGATGAGTAATTGCGTGACCTTGGCCAGTGCGTTTAGCTCTCATTCGGTCTTCCATACTTAAAGGTTCCAGATTCTCCATAATTGAATTTGTTGAATCGGTATCACTAGATGGTTCTGATTTAATAGTTCGTTCCTCAACAATCTCTGTTTGAATGATTGGTGGTTCCGGAGGAAAGTTTAATGGTTCAGGATCTATGAACCGTTCCTGAATATTTTCTGGATTCTCAATTGTGAGGTTTGGTTCAAAAAATGGATTATCGGTAATTTGAACTGAAGTACTTGGTCGACTGGATGACGATTCTAAAGAAAAATCAACGGCGGTTATATTTGTTAAACGATGTCTTGATCGAGTTAAAGGTGGTGAACGTACAAAAGGTGATGAACGTCTTGCTCGGTGCATTCACAGAATATCCTATTAGTTTTTAAAAGGAAAGAAAAATTATAATAAGTTATCCAATCAATAGACTTTTCTGATTTTGCCCACGTTTCGAATAGCCAAAAGATGCAGCAGAGGGGCAGGATTCGTTTGGTCTCAATATAATTGAGGACTGTTTGGCTCCAATAACCCGGTCCACGTACAAATCCAACTATTACTACGAACCAGAAAATTTTGATGTCTATCAATTTAACCACTTAAAATAAATTTTCGTAATTTTAAGAAATTTAGATAAGAAGTAGAAAAAAATTCTAAGTCCTAAAACTAGAATAGCGAGAAATAAGAGAGAAAAAGATTGCGCGTCGAAAAATGTCGAAAAAGAAAAAAAAATGGTTGAAAAATAAAAGGTGACGGAAAAATAAAAGAAACTTATAAAAACTTAAAAATACTTAACTAATTTAACCTTATTACTACAACTAACTTAAAATTATAATCGCAAATTGAAATTACTAATTGGAATGATAATTGATACATAGTAAAAGGTCTAAAAATATTAAAGCTTACAGGAAAAACTAAATCCCAAATTGAAATAACTTAAAAAGAAACTAAAACGTAAAAAGGCGTCGCAAAATTCTAAAGCACCTAAATCTTAATTTTAAGGAAATAGCACTTAAGAGAGTTTACGGCAAAGCCTAAAAATCTAAAGTTAAAATAAAATTACGGCAAAAAAAACTAGACTAAAAACTAAGTACGAACGAAGAAAATATAAAAATTACGCTAAAACAATTAAAGGATACAAAAATATAAAAGTTATAAAAAGTTATAAAAATATTAGATTTTATAAAAATATTATTTTTATATTTTTCTTTTATAAAAGTATTAAGTAAATAAATAATAAAAGTAAACAAAAGTAAAAATAACTAAATAAATTAAAAACCTAATTATAATAATAATAATAGGTTTAGGGTTTAAATAATAATAATTAAATAATATCCGTAATTATTACGAAATTAGGGTTCAGATGTGGTCCTGTCAGACCCCTCATGCGACTCGCATGGGGTTTAGTTGTAATTCCATGCGACTCGCATGATGTTCGGATCCAGGCCAAAAGTTGGGCTGCTACAGTACCTTGGCCCGATTATTATTATTTTTTTTTTTTTTTTTTTTTTCTGTTTTATATTTAAAATATAAATGTATATATATAATTAAAATAAAACTTAATTTTTAAAACTAAAAATAAACTTAAAATACTTTATAATTTTGTAAAAAGAAAAACTTAAAAATATATTTAAAATACTTTTTTTTTTTTTTTCCGATTTTAAATGCCCCTTTTTTTTTTTATCTTTTTAATTTTTAAACAAAAAATATAAATTTTACAAAAACTAATTATAACTTAAAAATTAAAAATATGGCGTTTCGCTTCGGCGAATGTTTCCCCGGCAGCGGCGCCAAAAATACTTGATGTCAAAGCAGAGGGGTATAAAATACTATTAAATTTTAGCAGGAAATACTATTAAATACGATACAATTTTACACAAGATATTTATTTATTTATAGAATGGATATACTTAAACCTTGCTACAACACTTATAGGCAGTGTACCTAATCGTACAGTAGTGTAGTTTTTAGTAAGTCCGGTTCGTTCCACAGGGAAATCTTTAAACAAAGCTCAACGCTATATTAGTTTACTTTTATAAAAATACAAATATATATATAAGTGATATTATTATTATAAAGGGGGGTTTTTACCGTTTAATGACCGGTTTGTCGATTTTAAAACTTTAGTCGCAGTTAAAACCTAATGTAAAATATAAAATAAATACAAGACTTTAAATTAAAGCGTAAAGTAAATAACGATAATGAAATTGCGAATAATAAAAATGCGATAAAATTAAATTGCGATAATTAAAAGTACGATAATTAAAAGTGCGATTAAATAACAATAAAAGTGCGATAATTAGAAGTGCAATTAAATATAAAATAAAGGAAATTAAATATGAAATAAAAGAATTATGCTTATTTAAACTTCCGTAATCATGATGTTTGACGTGTTGATTTTAGTTTTATGCCCATGGGTTAATTGTCCTTTGTCCTGGAATATTCAATATGTCCGTCTGGTTTTTGTCCATAACAGTCCATCAGTCATAAATATAAATTGCAAGTGTCCTTGTCAAATTATTATTATACCCGAAGATAAATATTCCAACTAATTGGGGATTCGAATTGTAACAAGGTTTTAATACTTTGTTTAATGAATACACCAGGTTATCGACTGCGTGTAAACCAAGGTTTTACTACTTTGTTAACAATTACACCAATTACCCTTGAATGTAATTTCACCCCTGTTTTAATTATTCTAGTGGCTATTAATCCATTCCCGTGTCCGGTTAAATGAACGATTATTCGTACATATAAATACCCTGCCCATCGTGTCCGATCGAGTGTATATGGTAATTTATAGGGACGCCCAATTGTAAATCTTTATATTAACATTAACAAACTTTCATTTAGTTAAACAAATATAAAGCCCATTAATAGCCCATAGTCTAGTTTCCACAAGTGTCGTTCTTTTGTCCAAACCCCAATTATGGTACAAAGCCCAATTACCCAATTTTAGTAATTAGCCCAACATCATGATTACTTCGTTTTAAACAAGCATAATAATAACTTAGCTACGAGACATTAATATAAAAAGGTTGAACATAACTTACAATGATTAAAATAGCGTAGCGTTACACGGGCAGAATTTCGACTTACACCCTTACAACATTCGCTAACATACCCTTATTATTAGAATTATAATTAAAATTAAAATATAAATTATAAATATAAATATAAATCGTATATATTGAGAGAGATATATTATGTCTTAAACTCGTCAGAAAACTGGCTTTTTATAGGACCTGACCAACAATCTCACACCATGCGACTCGCATGGTTTTGTGCTTCTGGCCATGCGAGTCGCATGGCCACCCTGGATTCAGCCAACTACTTTTGTTTTCTTCTTGCCGACGTAATATAATAATAATAATATATATAATATATAATTATATATAATTATATATATATTATATTATATTCTTGTGCATAGTAGACTAGATATTTTTGGTCCGTTGCGTCGGGCGTTTCTTCTTGGCTCAGGTCCCGGTTCCGGATTTTCGGACGTCCTTGCGTATTATTTTAAATCGCGTACTTTGCGTCTTGTAACTTGTACTCTTGTCGTTTTGAGACGTTCCTCATCAATATTTTGAACCTTTTTAATTGTATCTTGTACTTTTTAGCTCTTTGGACCTTTTTGTCTTCAATTTGTCGAATCCGTCTTTTGTCTTCACCTTTTATTATTTAAACGAATATCACTTGTAAATAGAACAATTGCAACTAAAAGCTTGTCTTTCTTGAGGAATAATGCTATGAAATATATGTTCGTTTTTAGCATTATCAGAAAGGCTAGAGAAAGAATTAGAGAGTAAGTGTGTGTCAATTGCAAATGAGATTAAGTGTGAAATGGGTGAAATAAGGCTTGTATTTATAGGTGGTGAGGTGAGGGAGGGGTGATGGTGGCCGTGGGTTAGTGGGGAGGGGACAAGGGGGACACCTTTTTGCTTTTTGGTTAATGGTTATCTAAAGTTGGTGCTTATGTTAGGATCACATGAAACATTAAGGATAATACTTGACAAAAATGCTAGTATGTTCCCTCTAATAAATGGACATTTGTCTTACTTATTAATGGGTCACTAGTTATTTATAACTGGGCAAATTAAATAGTCTACTAGCTAGTGTAGGGTGGGCTAAGGTCCAACAAGGTAGAAATTCCAACAAGACTAACTAGTGTGCTCTAGTAAATTACTAAGCATAATTAAGCATCCAAAAACCCAAGTAATTGTTATTATAAAATAACAATTAGTATTTCGTATTCATAATATTCCGATTACGACAAAAGTTAAACATGTACGCAGTATGCAGTTCGTTAAAAATGTCAAGTAACACTAACGGTCATAAAGGCTTCCGGGGGTTAAGTTAAGTAACCTACGTACTTAAAGGAACATTTTAATATATAAATGAAAGTAATCCATATGTAGAAAGTTCCCAGAGCATAATATAGCTCAGTACGCACAAATACGCAGTTTCGTGAAAACACAAAGCACAAAAGCAAGTCGAAAAAGTCGGGTCGTTACATTACCCACCTGTTAATGAAAATTTCGTCCCGAAATTTTAAGCTGAGGTAGATGGTAGAGTTGTGAAGAGGTGAGGATACTTCTGTTTCATCTGATCCTCTCGCTCCCAAGTAAACTCAGGTCCTCGTCTTGCGTTCCATCGGACTCGGACGATCGGAATCTTGTTGCGTTTTAAGGTCTTGACCTCACGGTCCATAATTTCGACAGGTTCTTCCACGAAATGAAGTTTGTCATCAATCGTAAGCTCCTCAAGTGGTATGACGAGTTCTGGTTCCGCAAGACACTTCTTCAGATTCGACACATGAAAAGTAGGATGAACAGCGCTCAACCGAGTCGGGAGATCCAAACGGTAAGCAACGGGTCCAATACGCTCTAAGATCTCGAAAGGACCAATATATCGCGGATTCAACTTCCCACGCTTTCCGAAACGGATTACACCTTTTCAAGGTGCGACTTTCAACATAACGCGGTCGCCGATTTGAAATTCGCGATCTCCACGTTTAAGGTCGACATAGCTCTTTTGACGATCGCGGGCCGTCTTGAGCCTCGCTTGAATTTAGACAATCTTCTCGGTGGTTTCATGGACGATTTCGGGATCGGTGAGGTTCTTTTCACCTACCTCGGCCCAAAAAATAGGAGAACGACACTTGCGGCCATACAACGCTTCGAAAGGTGCGGCATTAATGCTTGCATGATAGCTATTGTTGTAAGAGAATTCGGCTAGCGGTAAATGCTTCTCCCAAGTTTTTCCGAAATCTATAACACAAGTACGCATCATTTCCTCTAAAGTCTGAATCATGCGTTCGCTCTGTCCGTCAGTCTGCGGGTGATATGCGGTACTTATGTCAAGACGTGTTCCCAAGGCTTCTTGTAAAGAACGCCAAAACCTAGAAGCAAAACGGGTATCGCGATCTGAGATAATCAATAAGGGTACACCATGTCGAGATACAACTTACTTTATGTATAATTGCGCCAGTTTCTCCATCGTATCAGTTTCCTTCATGGCTAGGAAGTGAGCAGATTTGGTAAGACGGTCAACGATAACCCATATGGTATCATAACCTCCTACCGTATTCGGTAGTTTCGTGATGAAATCCATTGTTATTCCTTCCCACTTCCATTGCGAGATTTTGGGTTGTTGGAGTAATCCAGACGGCTTCTGATCTTCGGCTTTGATCTTGGAACAAGTCAAACACTTTCCAACATAAGCTGCAACATCCCTCTTGAGATTAGGCCACCAATACTATTCCTTGAGATCGTGGTACATTTTACCGGCTCTCGGATGAATCGAATATCTCAACTTGTGGGCTTCGTCTAGAATGAGGCTTCGTAAATCCCCATAACCAGGCACCCAAATTCTTCCGGCAAATTATCGAAGTCCAGTCCCATTGACCTCAAATTGAGAAACGAGAATGTTCAAGTGCTCTTAAGAAATATTCTCCTCCTTGAGAGCCTCATCTTGAGCTACGCGGATCTGGTTATTGAGATTCATCTGAATGGTGATGTTCAAGGCACAGACACGAAGTGGTAACGTTCTCTCCTTTCGGCTCAAGGCATCGGCTACAACATTTGCCTTACCAGGGTGGTAGCGAAGTTCACAATCATAGTCGTTCAACGTCTCAATCCATCGACGCTGTCTCATATTCAGCTTCTTCTGGCCGAATATGTGTTGGAGGTTTTTGTGATCGGTGAAGATAGTACTCTTGGTTCCATAAAGATATTGTCTTCACAGTTTGAGTGCAAAGACAACAGTTCCAAGTTCAAGATCGTGAGTAGTGTAGTTTCGCTCATGAATCTTCAATTGTCGAGAGGCATAAGCAATAACTTTCATTCGTTGCATTAGTACACACCCAAAACCATTTTTCAAGGCATCGCAATAAATAACAAAATCATCACTTCCTTCGGGAAGAGATAAGATAGGTGCGGTGGTCAACTTCTGCTTCAAGGTTTGAAATGTTGACTCTTGCTCGGTTACCCAAACGAACTTCTTCCCTTTGTGAGTCAGTGCGGTTAATGGGCGTGCAATCAGAGAGAAACCTTCAACGAATCTTCAGTAATAACCGGCGAGGCCTAAAAATTGGCGGATATGAGTAGGAGTAGTGGGAGTTTCCCACTTGCTGATAGCTTCGATCTTTGCGGGATCAACTTTGATACCCTGGTCGCTCACAATATGACCCAGAAATTGGACCTCCTTCAACCAAAACTCACACTTGGAGAATTTGGCATAAAGCTGCTCTTGTCTCAAAAGTTTCAACACTAGTCGAAGATGTTGTTCATGTTCTTCTTCGTTTTTGGAGTAGATGAGGATATCATCTATGAAGATGATAACGAACTTGTCCAGGTATGGTTTGCATACTCGATTCAAGAGATCCATGAATACAGCAGGTGCGTTGGTTAAACCGAATGGCATCACGAGAAACTCATAATAACCATAACGGGTTCAGAACGCAGTCTTCATCACATCCCTCTCCTTCACCCTCAACTGGTGATAACCGGATCGCAAATCGATCTTAGATTAAATGCTTGATCCTTACAGCTAATCAAAAAGATCGTCAATTCTGAGAAGGGGATACCGATTCTTAATCGTCAATTTGTTGAGTTCGCGGTAGTCGATACACATGCGGAAAGATCCATCCTTCTTCTTCACAAACAAAACAGGAGTGCCCCAAGGCAAAGAGCTTGGTTGGATAAATCCACGGTCTAACAATTCTTGTAGTTGACTCTGCAACTCTTGCATTTTGGAAGGTGCAAGTCGATAAGGTGCTAGAGCTACAGGTGCAGCTCCTGGTACTAGATCAATCTGGAATTCCACTGATCGCGGCGATGGTAATGCAGGTAACGCTTCTGGAAAGACGTCGGGAAATTCGTTCACAATCCGCACATCATCAACACTCTTCTCCTCGGTTTCTAACTTCTTCACATGTGCCAGAATAGCAAAACGCCCTTTCCTCATGACTTTCTGTGCCTTCATGCAACTAATAAGGTTCAACTTTGGGCTACCTTTCTCTCCGTGTACGATCAATGGCACACCGTCTTCGCAAGGTATACGGATAATCTTCTCTCCACAAACAACTTCTGCTCTTACTTTGGACAACCAGTCCATACCAACTATCACATCGAAACTTCCCAACTTGATGGGTATCAAATCAATCTCAAAGTCCACACGGCTAGGTTTATTATACCTCCTCGGCTAATTTGGTCAGCCTTCTCAAGCTTCCCATTGGCTACTTCAACCAGAATACTCTTTTCTAAAGGCACTAACGACCAGTCTATCTTAGAACAAAAATGTCTACATACGTAACTCCTATTGGCACCAGTATCAAATAAGACAGAAGCAAGTAGATTATTGACAGTGAATGTACCTGTGACCAAATCAGGATCCTCACGGGCATCCCTGGCATTCATGTTGAAAACTCTCTCACCTGCTGGTCCGGCATCCTTCTTCTTGTTCGGGCACTCATTCTTGAAGTGGCCCTATTGACCGCACTCAAAACACTTTCTTGGTTCAGTAGGGTTTGTCTTCATAGCTGGGGTGGTGTTCTTGCAGTCCTTGCCAATGTTCCCAGTCCTCTTACACTTTTCACAGACCACGTTGCAGTACCCTGTATGATGCTTGTAGCATCTCTTGCACTACGGGAGACTACCCTTGTAGTTAGGGTTCGAGCTAGGGTTCGGGTTGGGGTTCTTCCAGTCGTTGTTTCCCTTGAAACCCTCATGCCTCTTAGCTGGGTTCTGATCAAAGACCTTCCCTTTGTTGCCTTCCCACTTACGCTTCTCATAACTAGCTCCTGATTCTGATTTCGCTTTCACTGGTTCCTTGCGGACAATCTGGTTCATCAGGGTGTGCGCCATGCGCATAGCTTCCGGGACATCTGCTGGTTTCGAAGAGGTAACATTTCCCTAAATAGTTTTGGGAAGTCCCCACAAGTATCGTTCCATTCGCTTAAATTCAGGGGTAACCATCGTGGGACACATCAAAGCTAACTCTAAATACCTTCGGTTATAGCCATCAAGGTCGGTTCCCACAACCTTCAGCTCCCAAAACTCAGCTTTCATTTTCTGAATCTCCGTTCTGGGGCAGTACTCCTCGATCATAGCCCCTTTGAATTCCTCCCACGGGGTAACATAAGCCTCGTCAATTCCTTTAGCCTGAGCAAGCGTGTTCCACCAGGTTAAAGCACCGTCCGATAGAGTACAGGAGGCGTACTTAGTTTTGTTCACTTCCGAGCAGTTGCTCACACGGAACACATTTTCCAACTTCTCAAACCACCTTGTCAGTCCAACTGGCCCCTCAGTACCACTGAAATTGTGGGGCTTGCAGCTCTGAAATTCCTTATAGGTGCACCCGTTATGATTGTTCTGGTTAGCGGGTGGAGCTTGGGGGTTGGTATTCGCCATAGCTGCAGCTACTCGAGCAGCAATCATTTCCTCAATCTGTGCCGCTGTGGGCGTTTCCCTTGGGACTCTTCCGTTTACCATTGTTCCTCTGAACAAAAGTTTCAACTCAAGTCAAAATCCAGCATTCAATAATATTATAGCATAAGGCACCCAGTATGGAATCAACACAACACACAATTAATTAAGTAAAACAACCAGATTCAGATACCACAAAATCATCATACAGTAGCGTAAATAGAACATCGTACAAAATTTAAACAACATTAAGTTCTATTCATTAATAAGAAAGTTGCATACATCAGCATAAGGTTCGTACAATACATGAGTAAAACATAAAACTACTAACAGAGTTACATAAGGAAATCTAATACAATAATCCTACGGTGATAGTGGGTAAATGATGTCCATCAGGTGGGACATCTGTTCCTCGAGCTCAGTTACCCGAGCACGGAGGATATGCACTTCCCCCGTCAGTTCCTCGACGACGGGGGATGCTGGTGGGGCAGGCGGTGCAGATGGTGTCAGTGACGCCGGTGGTGCAGATGGTGTACCACCAGAAGTAGATGGTGCGTAATGGGAAACCTTATGCATGAATGGATCAGTAGGATATGGCACAACCCGCTTACGGGCGGTAACCCTAACTAACTGTCCACGTGCGTCCAAGAACGGTCTACCTCCGTTAACCCCTGGAATAACAGTACCATCGAAACAATACCGCTTCTTCGGCGGGGTAGAGGGCGGCTGCACGGACACCTCCTCAGGGTCCTCCTCGAAATCATCCTCAGAATCCTCTTCGGAATCCTCCTTGCTGGAGTCATCGGATGATGAATCGTCTGAATCATCTAAAGGTGGATCTGCCCGGCCGGTGGTCATAAGTCGATATCTACTAGGTGGGATCGGCACGACACGTCCATCAGCAAAGCATCTGACCCAATGTCCTCGCTCATTACGGAAAGGACCGTCCCCATTTCCCCCAGGAATCACAGTACCACCGGGATGGTGCTATGGCCCCGGGAGTCTAGGGCTAGGTAGAGCTGGAATCTCCTCTGGATCCTCGTCTCCGTCTGAGACGTCCATAAGGTCAAGCACGAGTACACTGGAAGGTGAATCGCCAGAGTCGTCGGAGGGTAGCGGTGACGGGATCTGTGAGTCAGCAACAATGGTAGGCGATGCAGCGGACGAATCTGAGTCAGTCTCCAAATCAACGATAATGGGCGGTATGTCCGACATCTGAACAAGAAAAAATAACTTTTTCCATGTCAGTAAGACATATAGCAAGCACGTAATTAGGCACTACAGCATCCTAGCAGTACATATCATGGCAATATTAACAAAATCCTACAAAAGTATCATGCAATTGAAAGCAGATAGTAGCATGCAGTAGCGAGAATAAGCAGTAGCATACAGCAAGTACACATAGTAATAAAAGTAAGCAGTAGCATGCAGTAAGTTCCGCAGAAACAGTTAAACAAGCAAGTTGTAGATTAGTCCTATCAGTGAATCCTACTTGGCTCGGTCAAGACTCACTAATGCAACCTAATTCCCTACAACCAATGCTTTGATTCCAAATGTGACGCCCCGTACAAAACCATCGTGCACGATTCGTCAACAACAAGATCTTTACACGGTCAATTACTACATGCTATTTGAAAACCAGTTTTGCATTCATAAAAAAAAGATAGCGTTTACAAAAGATAACGTGACACAAAGGTCGTTACAAAGTCATTATTTGAAAATAACATAAGTTATGAATACAAGATAAAAGTTTCATGATTGAGACATCTCTAATTAATGCAGTGGAAATCTAACACAGCAGGTCCGTAACAGCAAGTCTATAACACCAAGACAGTAAGTCTAATGGAGGAAGCAATATCGTCTAAGCACCTGAGAAATACACGCTTAAAAATCAACACGAATGTTGGTGAGCTATAGTTTGTAAACAGTAAACAAATGTAGACCACGAGTTATCGTATTCAAAACAGTATGAAAAGTATATGCTTGTCCGTGGGCACCCGGTAACTAACTTAACGTAATAGTAATACCCCCTAAAAGTACACTTGGAGAGTGCGTATGTCCTCGAAGTATCAAACACCCGTTAAATGCTAGCGCGACTAGCCCGAGTGGGGATGTCAAACCCTATGGATCCATATCTAATATTCGCGTTCACCGGTTCAAAACCAATGATTAAACGTTACCGTGCTAAGGAGAAAGTTTATGCCGTTATATAACCCACACATATGTAAAGTTTAAGTTCTCGTGTCAAGTAAGTAAAACATAAAAAGCGCATGTATTCTCAGTCCCAAAAATAGTTGAAGTAAAAAGGGATGCAATAACTCACAGTGAATAAGCAGTAAAAGTCGATACGAAACGTATGCAGGTAGTAAGTCGGTCCGAAAGGTCGTCAACCTAAGTCAAAGGTCACTAGGTCAGTATGTTGTCCCAAAAGGTTAAAGTGAATAAATTAAGTTTAAGTGTCATCATCGACATCATCATTATCATCATCATTCATCAACACTAAGGTAAGTTTAACAAGAATAGAGATCGAAACAAAAGGCTGACTTCGGACAGCTGTTACTACCTCTATACAAATCTAAAAGACGCGTAGTCAGTGGCTATGGCTCCGTATGTGAGTCCTCTAACAGCTGACTAATTTTCAGAACCTAACTCATCTTCGTTTGACCGTGGCGACGGTTTAAGTGCGATTAGGTCAGAAATTTCAGCACAACGTTACAAAGGCGTAGTGACTTTCGGAAGGCCATACATCCTAAACCGTATATCGGATTAAGACGAGGCCTAAACGAAAAGTCGTCTACTCGAAACGAACTAACTGAAAATAAATTTTACAGAAGTCCAGGAATCTGATCAGATCCCGAAAAAACAGTAAACAAGTGCTCCGGTAGAGTTCTTGGTGCTTGATGCTCATCACGGTTCTCATCCTTGATGCTTGTAGCTTCAAGTGTACAACTCATTGATGGGTTAGCATCACCTTGACCAAGATTCAACCATCAACACACAATATGTTAAGACCAAGTAAGAACACAACTCATTTAAGAGTCTTAGATGGAGGATGAACCAATGTTACATCATATCCTTAGTCTTAACACAAATACAAGTTCTATTTACAACTAAAGCTACAAACTTTACTTCAATCAAACAAGTATGAACACAGTCTTAATCAAATAAAGTAATGGAACCCTAAGCTAGAGAACTTGGATTCTTTTCACACAAGTTATGAGATTACAAAGCTAGAAAGCTTGAATCTTTGGTGTTCTTGAAGATCTTGAAGCATAAAGTTTGGATCTTTAAGTTACATGAAGACCACAAACCCAAGTTGTGATCTTTATAACAAAATAATGAGATCATAAGTTAGAAAATTTAGATCCAACAAAAGAAATGAAGATTCAAAGCTAGAAAGCTTGAATCTTAGTTGTTCTTGAAGATCTTGAAGCATAAAGCTTGGATCTTTAAGTTACATGAAGATTACAAACACAAGTTTGAATCTTTATAACAAAATAACAAGATTAAAGCTAAAAGATTAAGATCTACAAAATAGGTGAAGATTCAAAGCTAGAAAGCTTGAATCTTCCATGTTCTTGAAGGATTCAAATCCATGTTTGAATCTACAAGATGTAATCAAGATCAAAAGCTAAAAAGCTAGACCCTTTGATGATGATGATGATTTCGTGAGAGAGAAGGGAAGAAGAAGAAGAAGAAAAATCAAATACTTACACTTTTTAGAGAGAGAAAGGCTAGAGAAAGAATTAAAGAGTAAGTGTGTGTAAATTGCAAATGTGATTAAGTGTGAAATAGGTGAAATAATGCTTGTATTTATAGGTGGTGAGGTGAGGGAGGGGTGATGGTGGCCGTGGGTTAGTAGGGAGGGGACAAGGGGGACACCTTTTTGCTTTTTGGTTAATGGTTGTCTAAAGTTGGTGCTTATGTTAGGATCTCATGCAACATTAAGGATAATACTTGACAAAAATGCTAGTATGTTCCCTCTAATAAATGGGCATTTGTCTTACTTATTAATGGGTCACTAGTTATTTATAAGTGGGCTAATTAAATAGTCCACTAGCTAGTGTAGGGTGGGCTAAGGTCCAACAAGGTAGAAAGTCCAACAAGACTAACTAGTGTGCTCTAGTAAATTACTAAGCGTAATTAAGCATCCAAAAACCCAAGTAATTGTTATTATAAAATAACAATTAGTATTTCGTAGTCATAATATTTCGATTACAACAAAAGTTAAACGTGTACGCAGTACGCAGTTCGTTAAAAACGTCAAGTAACACTAACGGTCATAAAGGCTTCCGGGGGTTAAGTTAAGTAACCTACGTACTTAAAGGAACATTTTAATATATAAACGAAAGTAATCCATATATAGAAAGTTCCCAGAGCATAATATAGCTCAGTACGCACAAATACGCAGTTTCGCGAAAACACAAAGCATAAAAGCAAGTCGAAAAAGTCGGGTCGTTACATTGTGGAACATTTAATTGGTCGTAAACCGTTTTTTATATGTTCAAAAACCTACCGTTAATCGACCAAAATCAACCGTCTTTATAAACCTTAATTTAACCGATAAAAACCACCCCGCAACGAAACATAGTCTTTAATCCTCGCTGTAAACAAAGATATATAATCGTAAACATAATGCCCACACATATATTGTAGATAGCGATTATAATGCCTACACAAAGATACACTTGCTTAAACAGTTTAAAATCACCAAAATGATACTACTAACTACTAAGCATGCATTACCAGTAAATCTTCAGACGTATCATCCATCTGCCATTTGTATTTTATCCACACAAATTAATGATATTGTAACTTCCCTTTTTAATACTGTTTTTTTTCTATAAATTTCATATTAATAAAAGTTCTAGATAATTTCGTAAATTAGGTTTCCAAGTTCTTCAATTCGATTAACAATCAATATAATTTCAATATACAGATATATAGATTTTGTTGCTTGAATGGGACCTGATTTTGCATCTAGGGCGGATTTTGAGAACAGTGAGGATCAAAACAGGTCTTCACCAGTAGCTAGTGCTCCTAGAATGAATCGAGACACTTAGGATTGTTAGTGGGATAAATTTTGGTATTTCAGTACAAAGGGATCAGCAGGTAAAGAGTCGAAATGTGACGAAGAAGGCTAGAGGGGTTAGGATCAAGAAAGAAAACTCGATTTTTAGCATGGAATCCGGCTCTATAAGCTCTATTTTTCTCTTTATGCCAGGTTCTAAGTCGATTACAAGTAACAATAGAAGTGAGAGGTTCGGTAATCATGAGAAAGATGATAGTGATGATGCTCAAAATGGCGATATGTATGATGAAGTTGGAGTTGCGTTTAATAAGAATGCGGCTTATTATGAATATGAGTTATACTGAGTACTCATTAAGTTATAGACCACTTCAAATCTTCGTTTTCGAGAGGGATGATCAACTCCGCAAATATCGATAGAAACTTGAACCCTGATGGAGCATTTGGGTTCCTCTCGACAAAACAGAAAGTATCATTTAGGTGTTGTTTGTTTTTTATGTTGAAGACCTTATATTGTCTTATGTCTGCGGGCGGGCACAAAATAAGGTCTTCAAATATCTTTCAAATAGAAGCTCTAGAGTATAGCTTCTCCTTTTTGAAGACAATCCTTTTATTAAAGCATATGTTATTTATTCATTTCTCCTCTTATCCTTCCCTCCCATCTATCCACTTACTGCTATGATACCCACCTGGACAACGACACCTTCGTCACCACCACTTCGGTGTCACCATCTCCGGCGGCACCACCTCCGGCCCCACTATATTGGTGTATTTCTCAAAACTTTTTTAATTTGTAAAAGGATCTCAAAAACTTTTTTTTTTTTTTTTTTGGGTTTGTTTATTTTGCTAATCGATTACTATTACTGTTACTATGATGTATATATCTCAATTTTTTTGTTGTTTTGGGTTTGGTTTATTTTTTGACTAATCGTGCTGTAAAATATCTCAACACTTTTTTGGTGTTTGATTTTTTTTTTTTTTTTTTTTTTTTTTTTTTTTTTTTTTTTGCTAACTAATGTGTTTTGTGCTTTCAAAATTTTAAGCCTTTTTTATGTTTGGAATTTTGGTGATTTTTTTCCATTTATATTTATATTTATATTAGATTATTAGAGTACATATGAATATGATACAGTATATGATACGAATATGACTATAAGGGATGAATTAATGAGGATGATGATGATAAATACGGTACAATGACATTATCAAATGGGATCAGAAGAGAAGTTGAAAGTGTTTTTATATTTGTTAGTTCATTTATTAGGTAATATTTCGTAGTTTTGCAGTTTTAATGTATAAATTCATCTCCTTTTATTTTATGATAGTTTAATGGTTAGTTTATTTGTTAATACATCAAAAGTATATAAATTCAGAATTACGTTAATTTTTGCAGTAAAAAAAAACAGTCTTCAGACTTAAGTTCGCAGACATTAGGACCACATCTTCTTTGGCAGACGTGGTTACAGACATAAGACATAAAACATCTTAAAAAACAAACAGCACCTTACTTTATCTGAAAATTTAGCCAGTGGGAATACTTGAGAGTTCTGGGAAGAAAAGGTTGATGACCATGTTGTAGAACAATAGAATTCCCCGTGAAGATTACTATATTATTTATGCATATTTATAGAGGACATTACGAAACCCTAATGGTAAACCCTAATGGACCAAGCTCACAAATGGAGTTGGGCCTAACTATCTAATCTGTCTAACACTTCCCCGCAGTCCGAGCATCGTGAAAGCTCGGACAGGAAAGAAAACAATATAAAAAAAAAGAATAAATAAAAACACAATTTTCTCTCTAATTTTTCGTATCGAATTGATTGATATCGCTGATTGGTTGCGTTGATTGACCGCGTTTCCTTTTCCGTAACGTTTTTTTTTTACGTCGTGGCTTGCTTGCCTAAGGATTGAGCAGAACTTGGGCTTTGAACTTTACTATAACAACCCTCACATTTCCATACTTGAATTGACTAATTTGCCTATAGGGTTGTTATTCATACGTAATATATAATTAAATTCGACGTTGATTAAATATTTATTTTTAGTCGACACGTTTTGTTAACTAAAGTTTATATATATTATGTAGAATAACTTTAGTTAATATTAATGTTAATGAGTACTATATATATAAAACTATATGTAACATAATTATTAATTAAATGATAAGTTATTTTAATTAGTATTTATATTTATATTTGTAGCTAAAAAAAGTAAGATTTTTTTTAATACAATTCAAGCCCATGAAATTTGACTAATATTTTTCTTGATTTTTTTTTTCAAAAACAATCTTATCAAAAACATTTTCCACATTTTTTTCATTTTTGTCAAAATTGGCATCCTTGATATTTTATTTTATTATTTTTTTTTCTTTTTCACCTACCATTTTTACCTATAAATACCAACCTAAAAATCATATATTTTTCACACAACCCCTAAATCTTTCTCTCCAAATTTTGAAGAAATTTGAGGTACTTTCTTTTCCTTCTTTTTATTTCATTTTTTTTCTTTTGGTTTGCATTAAAATAATATATAAATCGGATTAAATAGTTATAAAACATTAAAATTAGTAAAAATAATTTTTTACAGATTCTATTAATCACATATAAGTTATTAAAGTCGAAATATTAATTTATATGTTGTGCTATATATTTATTTTTTATTTTTATTTCGGTTAGTATATATATACTATAAATCAATAAAAATTAGTATATGTACTTAAAAACTGGAAAAAATATATTTATAACTTTAAATTAACATAAAAAGAATATTAGAATTGAAATCAAAATTTATTTACTATTTTATATATATATATTCTATATTTTAATCAAAACCGCTATATATATATAGATAAAATAGATATAAATGATATAAAATATTAAGATCAGTAAGGATTGTGTAAAAATTAGTTGGAACTGTTAAGGAATATGTGAAAATGATTTTTAGAATTTTTGGAATATTATTTATATTTAATTACGAATTACTTATTAATTAAACACAAAACCTATGAAAAATACGTAATAACATATTAAACAGTAATAAAAATAATTATAATTTTTTTTGAGATTATCATACTCTTATAAATAAGAAAAAATTATAAAAATTAAATAAATGGGTCGATTAGTATTTAAATAGAATTTACTTTTATATTATTCTAAACCAAGAGAAATAATAAAGCAAATACAAAATAAATACAAACGTGTATTAAATATTTTTTTATAAAATTTTTGTATGATTAGAAGCATCACTAGATACTATAAAAAAGTATAAAAATTAATTTTAAATTGTTTTTCCTATTTATTTAATTATAGGCCGATTAGAATGGTTAAATAATTAGAAAACATTAAATAAATAACATTTTGATATAAAATTATTTATTTAGGTTGATTTAATATTTATTACCTAATTAACTTTGATTAATATAAACCGAGTATATATATAAAGAAAAGTGGGAAATAAATACAAAAACTTGATAAAATTATTTTTATAAAATATCCTACTGAATTGTATAATTAACTAAGTTTATAAAAATTATAAATATAATATTTAATGAATTAATATTTGAATTAACATATATTAGTAAAATTTTCGATTAACATAAGTATATTACATATACTAAATTAATATTATTATTATAACTTACGGTTAATAACTAAGTATACTATATAATAAAGTATAATGCTTATAATGTAAGTTAATAACAATACATTATTAATAAACACTTATTTTATAACTATACTAATTTAATAATAATAACTTATAGTATATAATATAAGATAATCAAATTGTTAATACATTAATAAATATAATATAACATATATAATAACATATAAACCTAAAGTGAAGGTTAATCAAAGATAATGTACAATTCATGTAAACTTCATCGCTACTCACGGTCGTAAGTGAATGATGTCTAGGTTGCCGTTTATGGGTAAGCTTGTGGATCTCGAATGCCATGATTTAGATTATGGTCAAGAGTCCTGGGCCCCCGGTTACATCTGGTCATTCCTGACTTATTTGATAGCAACGAAGTTTGAGTAAAGTTGTACAACGTCTTGCTAAAGAGTAACCCGAACTTTTCATAAATAGTAACCTTCCGAAAATGGAAATTCTTTAGTGAACCATTACTATCAATATAGTACTATATACTATTTCTGTTAGGCAATGTCTGATCATGCGTTCTATCTCTAGGTTGAGATCTCGGTCACGTCCTTCCGTTCAATTCTTTCGTGGAATACTCTTTTGTGCTACTAAGGTGATTTTCATAGCCCCACTTTTACTATTTACTTAACTATTTATAACTTTTGGGGTGAGACACATGCTTGCTTTATAACTGTTTTACGCTTAGACACAAGTACTAAATTGTTAACTATGCTGTCATGCTTTGATTCATGCTAAATCCCTACCGTAATATCGTCAATTGCTACGTTTAAATGCAAACTTAATTATTGTGAGTAGGCCTATTGAGAGTAATGTCTCTAACCATTCGACCGTTGGTCTTTGGTTACATAATAATGATTCCACGACACTGACAGTACAAGGTGTCATAGGGTAAATTGTTTAGTAGCGATATTACAAACTGCAGCAACACTTTTACATTAATATATCTATATCAATCAACTTTAAACTAAATCTTGTGGTCTAAAACTTTGGATATTATTTATAAACCTGTGAATTTCACTCAACCTTTTTGGTTGACACTTTAAGCATGTTTTGTCTCAGGTGATGATTGAGCTAGCTGTTTGCAACTTTGTGATGATAGATTTGATGCTTGCATGGAGTCCACATCGCATATTATATTTTAGTTCATAACCATTTATTTTACATTTTAATAATAATATAAACATTTATTACTGCTTCTGCTGTTTTATTAACAAAGGTTTTATTTAAAAAGTCTCATATAGAGTCGTTCTCATTTATACAACTGTGTTATGATATGATTGGTCACAATTACCCCTGGATCATTTTGGGGGTGTGACAGATTGGTATCAGAGCGGTGGTTGTAGGGAACTAGGCAGTCTTAATGTGGATAACCCAGATTAATAGGGTGCATTAAAGTCTAGTCTACAGCCTGACCTATAGCTTTAAGATATTATTATTTGCATTATACATATACATATCTCTTATTCTGTAACTCCAGGAGGAAATTCCCATTGTGATTCAAAATATTCTATAACTCACGCGAGTTATCTTCATAAACCTACCTTGGTTAAGGGAACCAAGGGATGTCACTCATGATTTCAGAAATTCTTGACATTCCTATGTCATCTATCATGATTTTGTGTATTACATATGTATTACATGAAATGTTATCTATGATTTTTGAAATTTCTATGTTTGTTACTACTCATACTCAAACGTATATAACTCCCTGTTATATTACGTATCTATGTGCCCTTATGCCTTTATGCATCGGTTTGCGAATCGGAAAATGTCATTGAGTTATCGAGAATCTCAAAGACATTATAATGTCAACACTACTCATATTCATTACTTTTAAATCTTTGATTTCTCGTTATTTTTTATCATTGAATTTTCTTGACGGATGGCGTCTACGAAACTCTAGGATGGAAGGGTTTGGATTACGGATTTAAAGGATCCTATAGCTTAAGCCCCTAGACCTGAATAGGCCATTACGAATTGAAAGTCTTTAATCGAAAGTTTATCTGATTACATACTTATCATTTTTAATCTAGACACGTCATACTGCTATTATTGGAGTATAGACACATCATATCTTATTATATCTTATCATATCTATCTTAATAGACCTTGTCTAACACTTTTCCTAAATTTCCTCCGTAAATTATGAAAATTTTTTTTGCTATATATACGTATATCAAGAAGACAAATATATCATTCAATATTCAACACTCATCTCATAACAAAAACCCTTATTCCGATCAGATAATATGGATTTTTCACTTGATTCCTCGAACTCCTCAAGCTCCAATGGCAGCGTAACCAGAATGAACCAATCAATTAGTCATCATCTTTTCTGGATGAATTGGGGATGGGTTCGTAATCTACTTAATCAATGGAGAAGTGAAGAAAGTGATCCTTTTCACCCACCAAATTGTCCTATTGGTGAAGAACCTGAAACGCTTACCGGCGAACTCGTTCGGAACACTATTTTCACCCTCATTTCCAGGGTATCCTACTACGAGTATATAATAACTAGAATTGTAGATCTTATTCAGCCACTCGTCCGAACCGCCAATCATCCCGGAATAATAAAAGAAGTCAACGAGCTTCGAGCTCGAGTAGTGGCTTTAGAAAATATGGTGCAAAACCTACGAGCACCAGCAGCATAACCAGCACCACCAGTACCATCAGCATCACCACCAACAGCATCAGCTTCACCAACAACAACATCAGCATCCCACGTCTCAACATCATAATCGGTACCTCAAACATCGACATCATACGCCCATAGATACCAAGGAATATTAGTAATAATGAGTTAAGATGTATTGACTCATTCTTCCTGAAGAATTATATATGTATACTTTATATAAATATGGTTTGGAACAATAATAAATCTTTTCGTACTAAGCTATTACGTGTGAATCTTAACTAGTATGTACTACTTGGTTAATTCATATCACTAATATGCTATGATATACATCCTTCGTTAATGACTTAACAATCGTTAATCACTGCTTCAGCACAATAAACTCCATTTCATAATAAATCAAGTGTATTATTCAAATACATGTTTGATTTTACACTTCCATTTTCGATGTACTCGAAACTTTTTAGAAAACATTGTTCGTGTCTTGTGAATTTCACAAGAATTCCACGAGCACCAACATCATATACCGAGGTATATCAATAACAATGAACGATGAAGTATTGATTCATAACTCCATTAAAGAAATTTTCCGCGACGATTATGTAATCTCTCAAGTTTTGAAGATTATTTATTCTTGTTCCAACCGCAAATCAAATGAGTTTAATATTATATTAACTGATTAAATCTATATTATATTTGAAGAATACATATATGAACGTATATCTCCATAAAGATTGTAATTAAAGTTCTTTTGTACAAACTGTTAATTGTGAAAATATTTTAACGGGTAGGTAATACCCGAGAAATATTTATATCTCACATTAATATGTTGCATTGTACATTCTTCAATTCTGATTCAATAATCAGTAACTATACTACTTACGTTCACAATATATGTGTATCCGTTCACTAAAGAACAACCATTTTCATACAAATTCAAATACATATTCAGATTTTGACATATCAGAATTCAAGTAAAGCTTTAGCAGGTGTTATCTTCCTAAAGATTACTAAATTCATATATATATTCATTCGTATTCTGTGATGAATTATCACGTCAAACCACCGAAATTAGAACCATCGATGGTTACATCCTACGCTTAAACACTTCAAATTCAAAATTCTTGAAAACACCTCGGATTGATAATCAATGATTCAGATTCGTTAACCTTGAGAATGCTGACGAAGCAGCAAAAGCTATAGATAGTCTTAATGGCCAAAAGTTTGATGATAAAGAATGAAGTATTGAAAAAGCTCAGATTTAGAACTGAAAAACGGATTGAGCTAACCATAAAGGAGACCAAGGAAAAATACAAGGACCAAACCCTATATTTAAAGAATCCAGGTAATTCTGGATCTGATGAAATCTTTAGAGAATATCTTGCTCCGAAGTCATGTTAAAAGCTTGCGAAAAATTTTTCTTCATCAACTTTCGAACTTAGAAATTCCAAAATATCTTCGATATTTCTGAAGATATTTTCATAAATATTCTCGTCCGAAATTATATACCTCTTCGTGCTATCTGTATTACATTATATTGGAAACTTCTGTAAAACCTAAGTATAAATTATGAATGAATACTGGAGAAGTGTTGGGAATTGAAGCATGAGTTAGTATAATATAATGACGTCGGGCCAACGTGATTTTATTACAGTAAGTCATGCTGAGTTTCTAATGGGACGTGATAAAGGTTCACAGATCATACCCTCATCATGAACCATGTTACATAACTCTTTCATTCTATTTAACCTCTAAACATATCAAAAAAATATTTTTCTTGATGATTCGGTCTTTTCCGGATATTCTGGTAATTTGACAAATCAAATCGTGCTATTATCTTTCCTTTCTGCTTTGTATATTATGATCATTCGAAACTTCATACCTACAAATTCTGGACCATTATTCGCTTGACTTGAAGTCGGGAAGGAAAAACAAAAGCACGGAGCTCCGACATATAAGGGAAAATATAAAGTCCGATAACAACACGGAAATTACAAACCGTGTATATCAATACGTATTGCAACGTAAAGACACGGGAGAATTAAAAACATTATAACCCCAAGGGACTAGTAGAAGAAAACAAATTCCTCTAGTGGTAAATGAAAAGGTAGAATGACTGCATATATGGTCAATATAATAACAAGGATCAATACGGGATTGAGCATATTAACAAATCTTTTGAAAGTATGAATTGAGGAAGAAAGTATAGAAGTGGTGAAGAAAATGAGACGGAAGAAGCTAATTTATAGCAAAATTCCAAATACATCAATCGCGGCAATTCATCGCATTTAATCAAAGAAATCTCAAAATTCCTTAATTACCAGAGAATCAAATCTTATAAAGACTATGAAGATTTCTTTAAGTCCCTTGAATTCCGAATATTAACTTTAGCTATGTCAAAAGTTAAGACGAACATTTACTTTCCTCATTTCACTTTTTTACGATAGCTTCACTCATACTCTTCACGTAATCGGATTGTTTTATTACTCTATAGTAATAAAACTCTATTTTCCAAATCATACCCGTCATGAAAACATACTTATTGTCAACCATGACGATCTCTGTCAAATTTCGGGACGCAATTTCTTTAACGGGTAGGTACTATAACAACCCTCACATTTCCATACTTGAATTGACTAATTTGCCTATAGGGTTGTTATTCATACGTAATATATAATTAAATTCGACGTTGATTAAATATTTATTTTTAGTCGACACGTTTTGTTAACTAAAGTTTATATATATTATGTAAAATAACTTTAGTTTATATTGATGTTAATGAGTACTATATATATAAAACTATATGTAACATAATTATTAATTAAATGATAAGTTATTTTAATTAGTATTTATATTTATATTTGTAGCTAAAAAAAAAGTAAGATTTTTTTAAATACAATTCAAGCCCATGAAATTTGACTAATACTTTTCTTGATTTTTTTTTCCAAAAACAATCTTATCAAAAACATTTTCCACATGTTTTTCATTTTTGTCAAAATTGGCATCCTTGATGTTTTATTTTATTATTTTTTTTCTTTTTCACCTACCATATTTACCTATAAATACCAACCTAAAACTCATATATTTTTCACACAACCCCTAAATCTTTCTCTCCAAATTTTGAAGAAATTTGAGGTACTTTCTTTTCCTTCTTTTTATTTCATTTTTTTCTTTCAGTTTACGTAAAATAATATATAAATCAGATTAAATAGTTATAAATCCTTAAAATTAGTAAAAATAATTTTTACAGATTTTATTGATCACATATAAGTTATTAAAGTCGAAATATTAATTTATATGTTGTGCTATATATTTATTTTTTATTTTTATTTCGGTTAGTATATATATACTATAAATCAATAAAAATTAGTATATGTACTTAAAAACTGGAAAAAATATTTTCATAACTTTAAATTAACATAAAAAGAATATTAGAATTGAAATCAAAATTTATTTACTATTTTATATATATATATTCTATATTTTAATCAAAACCGCTATATATATATATATATAGATAAAATAGATATAAATGATATAAAATATTAAGATCAGTAAGGATTGTATAAAAATTAGTTGGAACTGTTAAGGAACATGTGAAAATGATTTTTAGAATATTATTTATATTTAATTACGAATTACTTATTAATTAAACACAAAACCTATGAAAAATTCATAATAAAATATTAAACAGTAATAAAAATAATTATAATTTTTTTGTTGAGATTATCATACTCTTATAAATAAGCGAAAATTATAAAAATTAAATAAATGGGTTGATTAGTATTTAAATAGAATTTACTTTTGCATTATTCTAAACCAAGAGAAATAATAAATAAAATACAAAATAAATACAAACGTGTATTAAATATTTTTTTATAAAATTTTTGTATGATTAGTAGCATTACTAGATACTGTAAAAAAAGTATAAAAATTAATTTTAAATTGTTTTTCCTATTTATTTAATTATAGGCCGATTAGAATGGTTAAATAATTAGAAAACATTAAATAAATAACATTTTGATATAAAATTTGATTTAATAATTTTTATAACATTTTTACAGAATATAGAACCTGTAAAAAATATAAAATTATTTATTTAGGTCGATTTAATATTTATTACCTAATTAACTTTGATTAATATAAACCGAGTATATATATAAAGAAAAGTGAGAAATAAATACAAAAACTTGATAAAATTATTTTTATAAAATATCCTACTGAATTGTATAATTAACTAAGTTTATAAAAATTATAAATATAATATTTAATGAATTAATATTTAAATTAACATATATTAGTATAATTTTCGATTAACATAAGTATATTACATATACTAAATTAATATTATTACTATAACTTACGGTTAATAACTAAGTATACTATATAATAAAGTATAATGCTTATAATGTAAGTTAATAACAATACATTATTAATAAACACTTATTTTATAACTATACTAATTTAATAATAATAACTTATAGTATATAATATAAGATAATCAAATTGTTAATACATTAATAAATATAATATAACATATATAATAACATATAAACCTAAAGTGAAGGTTAATCAAAGATAATGTACAATTCATGTGAACTTCATCGCTACTCACGGTCGTAAGTGAATGATGTCTAGGTTGCCGTTTATGGGTAAGCTTGTGGATCTCGAATGCCATGACTTAGATTCTGTTCAAGAGTCCTGGGCCCCCGGTTACATCTGGTCATTCCTGACTTATTTGATAGCAACGAAGTTTGAGTAAAGTTGTACAACGTCTTGCTAAAGTGTAACCCGAACTTTCTAAAATTGAAAAATTACTATAAGTGGAAACTTTCCATAAATAGTAACCTTTCGAAAATGAAAATTCTTTAGTGAACCATTACTATCAATATAGTACTATATACTATTGTCTGTTAGGCAATGTCTGATCATACGTTCTATCTCTAGGTTGAGATCTCGGTCACGTCCTTCCGTTCAATTCTTTCGTGGAATACTCTTTTGTGCTACTAAGGTGATTTTCATAGCCCCACTTTTACTGTTTACTTAACTATTTATAACTTTTGAGGTGAGACACATGCTTGATTTATAACTGTTTTATGCTTAGACACAAGTACTAAATTGTTAACTATGATGTCATGCTTTGATTCATGCTAAATCCCTACCGTAATATCGTCAATTGCTACGTTTAAATGCAAACTTAATTATTGTGAGTAGGCCTATTGAGAGTAACGTCTCTAACCATTCGACCGTTAGTCTTTGGTTACATAATAATGATTCCACGACACTGACAGTACAAGGTGTCATAGGGTAAATTGCTTAGTAGCGATATTACAAACTGCAGCAACACTTTTACATTGATATATCTATATTGATCAACTTTAAACTAAACTTGTGGTCTAAAACTTTGGATATTATTTATAAACCTGTGAATTTCACTCAACCTTTTTGGTTGACACTTTAAGCATGTTTTGTCTCAGGTGATGATTGAGCTAGCTGTTTGCAACTTTGTGATGATAGATTTGATGCTTGCATGGAGTCCACATCGCATATTATATTTTAGTTCATAACCATTTATTTTACATTTTAATAATAATGTAAACATTTATTACTGCTTCCGCTGTTTTATTAACAAAGGTTTTATTTAAAAAGTCTCATATAGAGTCGTTCTCATTTATACAACTGTGTTATGATATGATTGGTCACAATTACCCCTGGATCATTTTGGGGGTGTGACATTTACCGCCGATACAATCTTCTTCAACGCTGCAAAACAAGATAGTTTTTTTTTTATTCCTCTTTTTTTTCAGGGTTTGGAACCTAGTCACGCTAGGCGGCTCAGCCCCACGCCGATTATGTTTATTTAGGTAACATAATAAAAAAGAAAAGAAATTATGGCTGAATCAAAGATATAATATACGATGATAAATAGTTGACGGCTGTAGGATTCATGTGTTCGTGAGATTGAGTCGGCAAAACGGGAATTGTGGCACGCTGAATGAATGATTTATTGATTGTGGGAATTATTTAATTAGTTGATGGATGTAGTAATAGGATAAGTACTACTAATGCTATCGGCTTTGGAAAAAAATAAAAAAAAAAACAAGATTTTACGACAGAGGATAAAGGAAGGATTTATGTTTATTTGGCTAAACAATTGTGTCACACCCCCAAATAGGGCCTGTGGTATTTGTGACTAATTATATCAAATCATAGTTGTATAAATGAGAACGACTCTATATGAGACTTTTTATTGAGTTTTGCAGCGGAAGATAAATAGATTACATTGTATTTAGAGCATTAAATGTCTTTAATTGATATGATATGTAATGAAGACTCCAAGCATAGCAAGCAATCATCATCAAAGCAGCAGATATACAGCGGAAGCAATATTTAAGTACCTGAGAATAAACATGCTTTAAAAAGTCAACACGAGGTTGAGTGAGTTCATAGGTTTATCATAAATCAATAGTTCAGTATAGCATTAGACCACAAGATTTAAGTTTAAAGTTGATTGATACCCATCATATCAATCTAAAGAGTTGTTGTAGTTTGTAATATCGCGACTAAACAGAATTTTACCCCGAGACACCTTGAACAGTCAGTGTCAGTTTGAATCATTATTATGTAACCAAAGACCAGAGGTCAAATGATTAGAGACGTTATTCTCAATAGCGCTATTCATAATAACTAAGTTTGCGTTCACCAAGCAATTAACGATATTACGGCAGGAATTTTGCATGACAAAGCACGTATTCAACATAAAAGTTTGAGTACTTGTGTCTAACGTAAAACAGTTATAAAAGTTGCGCATGTATTCTCAGCCCAAAAATATATATAAAAAGGGAGCAGATGAACTCACGATATTGTATGATAGTTTGTAGTAATTATGCGTATGACGGCACTGAACAAGTGCAGAGTTGACCTCCGATTCACGAACCTATATCAATTATTTATATATTAACACATATAATGTTAATCAACCCAGTTTGTGTATAATATATTACTTATAGTAATATATTTGTTATTTAAATTATATATGTTTATATATATATATATATATATATATATATATATATATATATATATATATATATATATATATATATATATATATATATATATATATATATATATATATGTGTGTGTGTGTGTGTGTGTGTGTGTGTGTGTGTGTTATTTTTTGTATGTTATTTGAAAATAGTACATTAAATATATTTATTATAATTAATTAAGCAGTGTTCATTATAAAAATATAAATATAGTTCTGTTGTAGGTTTTAAATATATTTTTATACAACGAGTATTTATTTAGTAAAATAATATTAATAAGTATAAATATAAAGTTGTATCTTTTTACGATAATAATAGTAATAACCTAAATGAAATTTTAATTATAACTTTAATAACAATGTTAATTTTTAATAAAATGATAGTTTTATTAGAAATGATAATTTTGATAACTTTAATTAAAGTGATACTTTTTAATTATAATTATGTTTTAAATATTAATGTTTATAATAAATTTAACATTAGTAATAGTAATAATATCGATAATAATATATAAAAAGGTATATTTGATTACGATAACACTTTTAATAATAATACTAATAATAATAATAAAAATTATTACTAATTATAATGATAGTAGTACTACTAATAATAATACTAATACTTATGATAATAATAATAATAATAATAATAATAATAATAATAATAATAATAATAATAATAATAATAATAATAATAATAATAATAATAATAATAATAATAATAATAATAATAATAATAATAATAATAATAAAAATATTAAGAAAACTACCTCAGGAGCTCTTTCTAAAAAAGATGCCCAAGACGGGACTCGAACCCGTGACCTCTCGCTAACACGCAAACACCCTTAACCATTCGACCAAACTTGTTTTCCTGATTTAATTCTCTACCCAAAACCATATAACCCGTATTAAAACTGTTATATCATTCTTCACCAACGAAATTGATTAGAGTTCAAACAATCTTAACAGGTACTGTAACATTTGATTTATATTGTGAAATTTAAACAGAAACATCCCATAGAGAGTGACTGAATTAATTGGAACCGAAGAAATAATTTTGACTGTAACCAAAAAATATCCCGATGAACAACTCCAACATTGATTTTAAAATTGAGACTATTACAGACCTTGATTCCTATACGAAATAGATTGTAAATCACTTTTAGAAGCTGTAGGAATCATCAATTGAAACAGAAACACTAAAACGAATTCGAATTTTATCAAGAACTATTCGTTTGACTTTTGAAAATTAAGGCTTGACCTCAAAATTAAAACTCGATACACAAAATTTGGATTTGAAACTTTGTAGAAATCTTTATTAGGGAATTCATAACAAAACTGCATTAGTAGTTTTCGAAATATAATTCGGTTTTGAAGTTTTTGAAAAATGAAGCTAGAACAGAGATTTCAGTATTTTCTTATTTTCTTTCTGTTTTGATTTTGATTTTGAATTAAAGGGATTGATGATGGAGATATATACAGTCGACTGATATCTCATAATACAGAATTGATCGAGTTTTATAAAAGATTTGTGGGTGTCGATTCATCAAGCACAGAAAGATGAAAAAATAAATAAATAAAAGCTGATAAAAAATAGATATAATCTAATTAAAATAATTAAAACAGATTTGGATTTTACGATCAAAAATAAAATAAATAAAAGTAGTTACCTAATTTAGGTATACATCTGATTCTGTTAATTCATTTTATATTAATAATTAATTTAATAATAATAATCATATTAATAATAATAGTAATATTTGTAATAATAATAATAATAATAATAATAATAATAATAATAATAATAATAATAATAATAATAATAATAATAATAATAATGTTTTTAGTATAAGAATACTAATATAAATAACAAGAATAATGATCAATAATTATAATAATAATAATATTATTAATAATAAATGATATACTTATTTTAATAATGATAATGAATCATAATTTTATTACAAATTATTATATTGATATTAATAATGATAACAATCATACTAGTAATAAATTAATACTAATACATAATTATTTACAAAATAATGGTTCGTGAATCGTCGGAATTAGTTGAGGTTAAATGAATTCATGAATAGATTTTGTTTATTTTTGTCAGAAATTTTCGGGTTATTACAGTATCCCCCTGTTAATAGAAATTTCGTCCCGAAATTTAGTTGTTGCCATCAGTCGGCGTTGTTTGTAAACAGGTGAGGATATTTTTGTTTTATTTGGTTTTCACGTTCCCAGGTATACTCGGGGCCTTGCGTGAATTCCAACGAATAGAATATTGTTTTGTTTCAAGCGTTTAAATCATACGGTCTATAAATTCTACGAAGTGCATTTTATTATTAATGCGGAGGTTATCTAATAAGAGAGTCATTGATTAGGTTTTCTCATAAAGAGATGATGACGCTATACAAGCATTTCAATATACATGAAATGTGTTATGAATAATAGTGAGCTTATTTAAACCTTGAGCGTTTATACCACAATATTAGGGTAGTCAAAATAGAGAGGTGTTCATGAAAATCACGGTCATGAACTTTGATAGAGATCGTCATTGTTTACAACAAGAATGATGAATATGAGTTGAAAAATAGAGTTTTATCACCATTGGGTAATATGGATGAAACGATTCGATTACAGAAAGAGTATAAGTGAAGCTATCACAAAAGAGTGAAATGTGGAGGATAAAGATAAGTATTACTTTTGACGTAGTTAAAGTTTATTTCCGGAATTCAAGGGATTAAAGAAAATCTTCATAATCTGTATAAGATTTGATTCTCCGGTAATTACGGAAATTGAGATTTTCTTTGATTAAATGCGGTAAAATTGTCTCGATTGACGTGTCTGGAATTTTGCTATAAATTAGCTTCTTCCGTTTCATTATCTTCACCACTTCTCAATTCATACTTTCTTCCTCAATTCATATTTCCAAAGATTGTGAAAATGTTCCATCCAGTTCTTATCCTGGATATTTTTCTGACTATCGTTTCAGTAATTCTTCTTTTTCATTTACCACCAGAGGAATTTGTTTTCTTCTACTTTTATCTTAGGGTTATAGTGTTTTTAATTCTCCCGTGTCTTTATGTTGCTATACGCATTGATGTACACGGTTTGTAATTTCGGTGTCATTATTGGGCTTTATATTTTCCCTTATATGTCGAAGCTTCATGCTTTTGTAAAGCAAGTAATGGTCCAGAATTCGTGGGTATGGAGTTTCGAATGATCATGATGTTCTAAGTAGAAAGGAACATAATATCATGATTTGATTTGTTAAATTACCAGAATTACTGAGGATAGAACTATCAAGAATATAGGTTCTTGATATGTTCAGAGGTTAAGTAGAATGTAAGAGCCGTGTAACATGGCAAATGATGATTATAAAGTCTATGAATCATCATCTTTCATTAAAAATTTAGCATGACTTACTTTATATAATCACGTTGGTCTGACGTCATTATATTATACTAACTCATGCTTCAATTCCCAACACTACTTCAAAACATTTATAATTTAAACTTGAATTTTACAGAATATAGAAACTAAAACAGTTTCCTTTATTATGTAACAAAGATATTGCAAAGAGATAATTTATTGCGGACAAGAATAGTTATGAAGGTATCTTCAGAAATATCGAGGATATATATACTGAAAGATATGATGATATCTTAGAATTTCTAAGATCGAATGAGAAAAATTCTTCTGTAAGGATTTAGAATGCGTAAGGAGATTATATGTCTTCTGTAATTTCCATCAGAAATCGAATCATCTGGATTCCTTGAGTATAGTTTTAGTCCTTGTGATTTGTCCACTGCCTCCTTCATAGTTTGCTCAATCCGTTTTCCAGTTCCAAATCTAAGCTTTTACCATTATTTATTATCAAACTTTTGGCCTTTAAGACCTTCTACAATTTTGCTGTTTCCTCTGCATTTAATGCAACCATATTTGAATCATTGGTTATCAATCCGAGATGGTTTCAAGAAATTTCGTTTTTAGATGATTAAACGCTGATTGTGATCGTCAGGATACAAAGGACGTTTTCAATAATTTTAAATTTGAAGTGTTTAAGCGTAAGATGTATCCATCAATGGATCTAACGGTTGTTGAAGAAATGTCGTAAATGATAATTTCAGTGGTTTGATGTGATAATTCATCACAGAATGCGAATGAATATAATTCAGGAATGTAGTGATCTTTAGGAAGATAACACTTGCTAAAGCTTTGATTGGATTCTGATATGTCAAAATATGTAGTGGTTGTTCTTTAGTGAACAGATACATATATCTTGTGAATGTAAGTAGTATAGTTACTGACTTATTGAATCAGAATTGAAGAATGTACAATGTAACATATTAATGTGAGATATAAATATTTCTCGGGTATTACCTACCCGTTAAAATATTTTCACAATCAACAGTTTGTACAAAAGAATTTTAATTACAATCTTTATGAAAATATACGTACATATACATTTTCCTTCAGATGTAATCATGGATTTAATGAGTTAATATAATATTAAGCTCATTTGATTTACGGTTGAAACGAGAATATATAATCTTCAAAACTTGAGAGTACATAATCGTCGCAGAATATTTCTTTAATGAAGTTATGAATCAATACTTCATCGTTCATGGTTATTGATATACTTCGGTATCTATGGGGCATATGATATTGATGCTTGAGGTAACGAGCGTGATGTTGAGGCGTGGAATGCTGATGTTGTTGTTGGTGAAGCTGATGCTATTGGTGGTGATGCTGATGGTGCCGATGGTACTGGTGTTACTGTTGCTGATACTCGTGTCTTGAGTGCTTGCGGTTTTGGTGATGTTGGCGGTATTGCTGGTACTGGTGGTGCTGGTTATGCTGCTGATGCTTGTAGAATTCGCACCATATTCTCCAGAGCCACCACTCGAGCGTGAAGCTCGTTGACTTCTTCTATTATTCTGGGATGATTGGCCGTTGGAACAAGGGGGTGAATAAGATCTAAAATCTTCGATATTATATATTCGTGATGGGATACCCTGGAAAGAAGAGAGAAAATGGTGTTCCGAACTGGTTCGCCGGTAAGTGCTTCAGGTTCTTCGCCAAGAGTTTAATTTGATTGGTGGAAGGGATCACCTTCTTCTTGCCTCCATTGATTGAGTCGGCTACGAACCCACCCCCAATTCATTCATAATAGATGATGGCTGATTGGTTCGTTTGTTCCGGTTACGCTGCCATTGGAGCTCGAGGAGTTCGAGGAATTCATATTATGTATTTAGAATAGGGTTTGATATGAAATGAGTGTTGGATACTGAATGATATATTTGTCTCCTCGAATACTATATATAGCAAAAGATTTCCGTAATTTACGGAGGAAATTTAGGAAAAGTGTTAGAGAAATTCTATTGGGATAGATATGATAAGATACGATAAGATATGATGTGTCTATACTCCATTTATGCAATAATTGCGGTATGACGTGTCGAGATAAAAATGATAAGTATGCATTCAGATAAACTTTCGATTAAAGACTTTCAATTCGTGATGGCCTATTCAAGTCTAGGGGCTTGAGCTAGAGGATCCTTTAAATCGGTAATCCAAACCCTTCCATTCTAGAATTTCGTAGACGCCACTCGTCAAGAAAATTTAATGATCAAAAATAACGAGAAAGCAAAGATTTTGAAAGTAATGAATATGAATAGTAGAGATTTCAAGAATCATGGTTTACATTTCATGTAATACATATGTAATACACAAAACCATGATAGATGACAAAAGAATGTCGAGAATTTCAGAAATCATGGTGTCGCATTTAAATGTGATGGCGAAATTGGATAGTACTTAGGAAAGTGAGCAGAGTTCTTAGATTGGCTCGGCATCCTAAGATAAGTAAAGTTTCCAAAGTATAGTGTAGCATTTAACAGTTATAAAAGTTGCGCATGTATTCTCAGCCCAAAAATATATATAAAAAGGGAGCAGATGAAAGCACGATATTGTATGATAGCTTGTAGTAATTATGCGTATGACGGTACTGAACAAGTGCAGAGTTGACCTCCGATTCACGAACCTATATCAATTATTTATATATTAACACGTATAATGTTAATCAACCCAGTTTGTGTATAATATATTACTTATAGTAATATATTTGTTATTTAAATTATATATGTTTATATATATATATATATATATATATATATATATATATATATATGTTATTTTTTGTATGTTATTTGAAAATAGTACATTAAATATATTTATTATAATTAATTAAGTAGTGTTCATTATAAAAATATAAATATAGTTCTGTTGTAGGTTTTAAATATATTTTTATACAACGAGTATTTATTTAGTAAAATAATATTAATAAGTATAAATATAAAGTTGTATCTTTTTACGATAATAATAATAATAACCTAAATGAAATTTTAATTATAACTTTAATAACAATGTTAATTTTTAATAAAATGATAGTTTTATTAGAAATGATAATTTTGATAACTTTAATTAAAGTGATACTTTTTAATTATAATTATGTTTTAAATATTAATGTTTATAATAAATTTAACATTAGTAATAGTAATAATATCGATAATAATATATAAAAAGTTATATTTGATTACGATAATACTTTTAATAATAATACTAATAATAATAATAATACAAATTATTACTAATTATAATGATAGTAATACTACTAATAATAATACTAATACTTATGATAATAATAATAATAATAATAATAATAATAATAATAATAATAATAATAATAATAATAATAATAATAATAATAATAATAATAATAATAATAATATTAAGAAAACTACCTCAGGAGCTCTTTCTAAAAAAAATGCCCAAGACAGGACTCAAACTCGTGACCTCTCGCTAACACGCAAACACCTTTAACCATTCGACCAAACTTGTTTTCCTGATTTAATTCTCTACCTAAAACCATATAACCCGTATTAAAACTGTTATATCATTCTTCACCAACGAAATTGATTAGAGTTCAAACAATTTTAACAGGTACTGTAACATTTGATTTATATTGTGAAATTTAAACAGAAACGTCCCATAGAGAGTGACTGATTTAATTGGAACCGAAGAAAATTTTTTGACTGTAACCACAAAATATCCCGATGAACAACTCCAACATTGATTTTAAAATTGAGACTGTTACATACTTTGATTCCTATATGAAATAGATTGTAAATCACTTTTAGAAGCTGTAGGAATCATCAATTGAAACAGAAACACTAAAACGAATTCGAATTTTATCAAGAACTATTCGTTTGACTTTTGAAAATTAAGGTTTGACCTCAAAATTAAAACTCGATACATAAAATTTGGATTTGAAACTTTATAGAAAGCTTTATTAGGGAATTCATAACAAAACTTCATTAGTAGTTTTCGAAATATAATTCGGTTTTGAAGTTTTTGAAAAATGAAGCTAGAACAGAGATTTCGGTATTTTCTTATTTTCTTTCTGTTTTGATTTTGATTTTGAATTAAAGGGATTGATGATGGAGATATATATACAGTCGACTGATATCTCATAATACAGAATTGATCGAGTTTTATAAAATATTTGTGGGTGTCAATTCATCAAGCACGGAAAGATAAAAAAAATAAATAAATAAAAGCTGATAAAAACAGATATAATCTAATTAAAATAATTAAAACATATTTGGATTTCACGATCAAAAATAAAATAAATAAAAGTAGTTACCTAATTTAGGTATACATCTGATTCTATTAATTCATTTTATATTAATAATTAATTTAATAATAATAATCATATTAATAATAATAGTAATATTTGTATTAATAATAATAATAATAATAATAATAATAATAATAATAATAATAATAATAATAATAATAATAATAATAATAATAATAATAATGTTTTTAATATAAGAATACTAATATAAATAACAAGAATAATGATCAATAATTATAATAATAATAATATTATTAATAATAAATGATATACTTATTTTAATAATGATAATGAATCATAATTTTAGTACAAATTATTATATTGATATTAATAATGATAACAATCATACTAGTAATAAATTAATATTAATACATAATTATTTACAAATAATGGTTCGTGAATCGTCGGAATTAGTTGAGGTTAAATGAATTCATGAATAGATTTTGTTTATTTTTGTCGGAAATTTCTGGGTTATTACAAATTGAGAGATGATGAGGTTGGCCAAAAGAACAAAAAACGGTTGGCAGAAGAAAAAGGTAACGGTGGTTTTGACGGGGCGACACGAAGCGGCCGACTAGGTATCGGGATCAACCCGCTCTTGATACCATGTAGAACAATAGAATTCCCCGTGAAGATTACTATATTATTGATGCATATTTATAGAGGACATTGCGAAACCCTAATGGTAAACCCTAATGGACCAAGCCCACAAACGGAGTTGGGCCTAACTATCTAATCTGTCTAACACATGTGGGGTGAAGGAACCCGAATGATTTGGCTGATGAACAAATATTTAAGTACGTGAGCCTCGCATGATTAAAATTTGGCTGACTGTTAAATGTCATACGAATTATTAACCTTATATACTAAATGTGGTGAGATTGTGTGTAGTTTTAGTTATATTGGAGTGTAGTTTTGCGTTTGCGTTCACATTACAAACGGTCCCTCAACTTCGCCTACATTTACACAACGACCCTTCAAATTTACACTTTTAACCCTATATACTAAATGTGGTGAGATTGTGTGTAGTTTTAGTTATATTGGAGTGTAGTTTTGCGTTTGCGTTCACATTACAAACGGTCCCTCAACTTCGCCTACATTTACACAACTACCCTTCAAATTTACACTTTCTCAGGGGTTAAAAGTGTAAATATATAATTTTATCAAAATAAAAGAAACTAATTCCACCCGAATTTATAACGGGCTCTATCTTCTCGCTCGGTGCGAGTTAAATTTTTTCGAGACCACCATTCAATTACGATAAATCTTAAGAACCCAACGGGACTAACTATACGCGAAACGGACAATTTTTTAAAAAACGCTAAACATAACGACAACCTGTATCTTCCCGCTCGTCACGAGTTAAATTTTTTCGACGGCAGCGTCAGACTCGAAATAATTTTATGAACAAAACGAAACTAACCACGTTCAAAAAGGACACTTTTTAAAAAACGCTAAGCACAACGACAACCCGTATCCTTCTGCTCGCCGCGAGTTAAATTTTTTCGACAGCACCGTTACACTCGAAAAAATTTATTGAACAAAACAAAACTAACTACGTTCGAAACGGATACTTTTTAAAAAACGCTTAACACAACGACATCTAAAACGGCGCTTAACACATGGGCCGTGTTCCCCCTCTATAAATACACAACGCTGCGTTAAATATGAATACGCAGCCCGAAAGCCCCCGCCGCAACGCGCGGGCCGTCCGGACTAGTTTAGTGACTAAAAAAATACAGGTTATAATTGCTATTGACTAAAACTAGTAAAAGTGACCTGCGCGATGCCGCGGGGCCTTTCGGGTTGCATATCATAGTTGACGTAGCGTTATGTATTTACAGAATTAAAAACACTTTGCTACGGATGTGTTTGGATACACGGGGTTAATACCTAGTATACATTTTAATGCCGGGAAGATTGCGTAAAAAAGGGAAACGAAATCATCGATACGATGTAGGTAGTTTGAGTTGTTTATTATAAATGTATATGTATGGTAGATAGCTCGAAGTATTTACCGTTTTTTGAAGAACGTCCGTTTCGCGTATAGTTAGTTGCGTTGGGTTCGTAAGATTATTTCGAGTTGAACGGTGACGTCGAAAAAATTTAACTCGCGGCGAGCGAGAAGATATGTCCGTTTAAAAATTTGGGTGGAGTTTAGTAATTAAAATAGTGATTTTATGTTTTGCGCACCTGAGTTGAGGGTTGAGATTGCAAAGTGTTTAAAGTTTGGGGGGAATTTTTTTTTTCCATTGTAGTTTGGGTTTGTTTTTTTTTTCAAAACAACCAAAGACTTCATGGCTTTTAGTTGAGATTGCAAAGTGTTTAAAGTTTGGGGGGGTTTTTTTTTTTCCATTGTAGTTTGGGTATGTTTTTTTTTCAAAACGACGAAAGACTTCATGGCTTTTAGTATGTATGGTAATGGTAATAATGGTAAAATAAAATGTAAATACGTAAGCACTATTTTAGCAATTTTGTTTTCTATCTACTACGTATTAGATTAGAAGATAAAGCACGTATCTAGTAAACTATCAATGATATGTTCACAATGAGCATTAATCATTGAACCTTGCAATAGTTAAGAGCGACTAAAATAGTGCAAAACGATGTTTTTCCGTAGTTGCTAGAAATTTACGAAATCATTGATTGTAGGTTTGATTTTCTTTTTCGTAATTTTCTTGAGTAAAATATCTCTTTAGATTATTTTATAATAGAACCAAATTTACGTAAATTTGTAGAAAACAATAGAGTGGTTTAAATGCTTACTGTTACTCGAGTTGTACGTTTTTAAACCATTGTAAATTGTACAACGTATACTCAATTACTCAATAATACATAATACGAAAGTAAGGGTTATTGGTTGGTACATAATATAATAATAATAATAATAATAACAACAAATTGCAAGACATATACTCCGTAATGCTAAAGTAAGGGTTAGACCACAACCTATGGATAGTGAGAGGGCTCGTAATGAGCATTTTTGAGTAACGATGATCGACACCAATTTGCCAAAGGCTTCGTTTGTGACTCCTGCAACGGAGCTCTAACGGGTATAAGTGGGCCCATGTAGTTTGCAAAATGTATTTAAATGGGTTAAAGTTTAATGATGGAGTATATGATAGAGATTAGTTAAAGAAATATTAAAGGTTTTTGTGCTGATGTGACGTTTGATGTTAATGATTAAAAAATATGATTAATCGTGTTACCATGAAAAGATTCGAAATGAGTTTTAATATGATAAATAGTTTATGGGTTGTTTATTATTATTATTATTATTATTATTTTAATTTGTCTACATTTTCATTTGACTCTGTTTAGGAAGAGGTGTTGATTCTACGTCTCCTAGATCAAGTCAATCTTTATACTAAATGACAAATTAAATGATAAAAAATAACAATTTTACTTGCGAAATTAAAAAATACTCCGTAACAAATTATTAAGTATAAAGTAAACAAGTTATTCTCTAAGTATAAATGGGGCTTGATTGATCTTTATATAACCAATTGGTCTTTATATAACCAACATGTTGAATATGACTTGATGGCTTATGATATCCTTAGCCTATGAGGCCCAAATTTATCTCCGTATTCACTTCACTAGTTAATGACAATTTCCAATTAAGTTCACGCCCACTTTAAGAAAATATGGCGTATAAGGATAAGGGACGAAGGTACAATATTTTGTTTTGGTTTGATTTTGAGTGGATGTGGCTTTATTAAGTATTCATGGGATCGGAAGGAGCAAGTATAATGCTAGCTCCGTATTTTGTTTTAGAGGTTGGTTGGATAAAGGTGAATGGATCAAACAGTTTTAAAATTTGATTGTTTGTTGTTATGGGATGGGTTTATAGGTTGGTGAGGTATGTGAGGCTCATTGATCCAACAACTTCTGTGCGAGATCTATCTGCTTCATGAAGCATGTTTGTATTTCTCTATTGGATTTATCTCAAATGGGTATGAAATACTTGTAAGCCCATGTTGAACCCCTCTTGTAATTCTATGATTTTTCACTTTTTTTTTGTGAAAATTCATTATCTATTTAATTCCTGTTATTTGCCAAAAAAAAAAAATAAAAAAATAAAATAGAACTGTGGCGAATGGAGATATACTTACTCATACCGTAGACATAATACGAGTAGGAAAAAAAAAGTATTAAACAGTCTAAATTTAAAAGTGCTTGTCCGTTTTGAGCAAAAATTTAAAATCAAGATCATTTTGAGAAGGCTAGTGATATTTCCAAATCAATTTTTGATCCACATGATTGTATCAGTATACCCTTAAATGATAGTTTAGACAATTTTAATGCTAATATTTATATGAGGGTATTTTAGGAACATTACACCAATTTGAGTTGGATCTATCAAAAATAATTTTGGAAATATCAACTCCCTTTTTTGAGAAATTATAGAAGTGATACTATATTTATTGAAACTTTTGATACTATTTTAAGTTATTTTTTATGCTCCTATTTTTTAGAATAAAGATAACAAACAAAAATAAAAGTAAAAGGGAAGACTGATAATTTCAGAAGTACTCCGTAGTATTTAAATAGTGATGGCAGAAGGGTAGCTGAAGAAAACAACATCAGTTTCAATAGACTCTCAAACTCTCAGCCAATGTACACTTCTCACTGGGCCCCTAAAACTCATCTTTTTTAACCACTACACTTTCAGAAAATGATCTCAGATGCAGGCAACTGTAAATAGATGAGTAATTACGCTAGGTAAAAAAAGATGAAAAAAAGTAGTAGTATATAATTTGTAAGTATATATATATTTTTTTACTTTGTCATAATATCATATGATTAACTTATATGCTACTACATGTATATCAGCTTATTACTATTTACTAGTATATCGAATTGAATAAATTTCCGTGAGATATAAATTTAAATACATTTTTTTTTTTTTTTTTTTGTTACGGCATCTTACCAATTTATTCCGGGTGTGCGAATTGTATTTAATGTGTCATTTTAATAGTAGCAACATGAAATGCAACCATTTGTATCACTAGTTTGTTATAAGTTATGAGGGGAATTTATTACAAAGTTCTATTCGATTATTATCGTGATCATTTGTATAAATTAGAAAATATATAAAAATGCAAGTGGTCTCCTAAGTTTCCGAGGCTGTCCTAGGGTACTCGTGCTCTTCTCGATGGCACGACCCCGTTATTTAGTCTCCCAACCCCTCTCGTACTGGTGCTCGTTATGGTGTGACATGAATGAGGGCGAGTTTACCGTTTGATTTAATAAAGACGGTAAACAAAAAAAAGAGTCAAACAACTATCAACGCCTAGTATGATAGGGGTGAGGTTATTATCGCTGCATCGGCACAGTCGAAACGAGAGTTGATCGCAACGGGTGGTTTAGTCCCCCTCGGGTGATCCCAATCGCTGTTCAAAAAATAATAATAATAATAATAATAATAATAATAATAATAATAACAATAATAATAATAATAATAATAATAATAATAATTAATAGGGAGTAATAATAACATTAATAAGAATTTGCGGGCATAGCCCAACGGTTCTCCCCATGTACTTTGTGTCATGGCATAGGGAGAGGTCATGGGTTCGATCCTTAGGGATGACATGATTTTCTTTAAACCAATTGAACACCAATAATGGTGTTATATATTGACCCTATAGGAAGGTTTTACCGGATTCGTTCACGGACCCCTACCCGGAACCACTGCCCGAATGGATGTGTTCTCGGGTACCGTCGATCGGGTTCGGGTTTCCGCCCGAACGTGTGTGTTACGTGCAAATGATGAGAGTCGTTGAAAGAAATGATCTACTGATACCAAAAAAATCGCCGTTAAAAAAAAACATTAATAATAATAATAATAGAAATAGAAATAGAAATAATAATAATAATAATAATAATAATAATAATAATAATAATAATAATAATAATAATAATAATAATAATAATAATAATAATAATAATAATAAGTTTAATACAAAAATAATCTAAGTGATTCTAAGCGATAGTGAGTAGGTGTGTGATGCATAACAAGTGATTATGTAGTGCGTTTGTATAAGATATGAAAAGACTGATACAACGTTAATATAACAATATATTTTAGTGAAGAAGCTTGTAATGGATAAAATGGCCTAAGGAAACTAAAAATTAATTGATTTCATTTATATCTCTGGTATAGTACGATGATATCATATATACATGAATGATGAATCCTATACAATTTGATAGAACTGTGATATTTAAAAAGAACTTCTAATGTTAATTTCTTTTTTACATCATACCTAAAAAATATGTGAAGGAATTAACCGAACATTTAACCAAATCATAGCCTAAACAAACCACAAGCCTAAATTAAACAAATTAGCAACAAATCAAAGTCGAGAACCTACTCTGAAACAAACAATCGACAAGCAAAATAAAACAGACTACTAAACTAAGTAACTCTCAACAAACGAAGCAACCCGAAGGTGAGCCGTGAAAGACCTAAGCAACAAGCAAGCAAACCAACAAAACTAAATTTCTGAAAATCAATCTGAAGATCATAATAACAATCTAAAAATACATCACCAAATTACAAAAGAGAACAAACACAGTCATCAACCAACAATAGAGATCAACTCAATTTTAACCTTAAAAAGACACATCTCCAATGCCTTTGATAAATTGCCAAACTTCTTCAAAGTAACGCTAAACTTCTTCACAATAACGTAAAATGTTAATATATCTAAAAATGAATACAACATTCATATCTATTTATGAATTAAAATCCAGATTTTAGTCATCAATTTGCAGGATTATTAGTTTATTGTGAAGAAATTAAAAGGGTATATAAGGAGAGGATCCAGTGAGAACTTTTTTAGTGTGAGAACTCTAGGAAGTCCAAAAACACTCCAAATACACTGAAATTCGAGCAAAAAAGGTACACGGGCGAGCAAAAAAAAAGAAATTCGAGCAAAAATCAAAAACACGGACGAACAAAAAAATTCATAGGCGAGCAAAATTTTTATTTTTTTTGTTCGAATTTCAAAATGTTGAACACATTTTTGTTCGAATATCAGCATTTTTGTTCGACTACCCGTGTGTTCTACATTTTTTTGTTCGACTATCAAAAATGTAGAACACAAAATTGTTCGCCCGCCTTTTTTTTGTTCGAATATCACTTTTTTTGTTCGCCCTTGTCCCATTTTTTGCTCCAATTGCTTTTTTTTGTTCGCCCGTGTCCCATTTTTGCTCGAATATCATTTTTTTGCTCGAATTTCTCTTTTTTGCTCGAATTTCAGTGTATTTTTGAGTTCTCAGGGTTTTCACACAAAAAAGTTCTCATTTGATCCTTCTACTATATATATATATATATATATATATATATATATATATATATATATATATATATATATATATATATATATATATATATTACTTTGTACAGAGTATGTACAATGTCAAATTTAGAAAATTTTATCTACGACGGTAAAAGTAATCTAACAGAAAAACTAATAAAAATAAATCACTAAAATGACACATGGGTTGTGTTTGAATGACCCTAAAATGAAGCTTATCGGGGTTTAAAAAAAGTAGAATTTATAGTTTTTAAGAGCTTATGGTTTTAAGTTTTGTTTGGCAACCAAAATAAAAGTAGAGCTTAAAAAATAAGCTCCTTCCATCAAGCTTAAAAAATAAGTTCATATCTTATGATATGTTAAATTACATAACTACCTTTTGAATCATTAAATAATATATTACATATATAACGTTTTCTTTTTTAGTCAATTAACAACTATAAGCTTCAGCTCCTGCTACTTTACCAAACAATAATAAAAAGTAATAAGTTTCAGCTGCAAGCTTAAAAAATAAGCTCTAGTTACCAGCTTCAGTTATATCATATCAATAAACGACGTAATAAAAAATTCTAACCTTTTAGCTTATTAGTAACCTGGTCATATATTATACAGAGTAATAAAACTATATTAATTATGTTTTTAGTTGTATTATTTTTAATGTTAACCTTTTATAAGTCATTTGCGTTTATATGATAAAATTATTTTTCATATTTTATTACGTTAAATTTTTTTTTAAAAAGAGGTAGAAAGGAAATTCATATACTTGATGGTTAAAATTAAAATGTAAATAAAAAAGAGGAATTCTTATAGAAGCTATCTAATAATGTGGGGACATATAAGGGCTGTTTTTTTTTTTTTTTTTTTTTTTTTTTTTTTGTGAATTAAATTTTGACTCATAATAAGAAGAAGAGATGTTTGATTTTATGTCTTCTAGAAATAGACCAATTTTTAAATTAAGTGAAAAAAATATTTTATTTATTAAATTAAGAAATGTACAAAAACAAATCATTATATAAAAGGTAAACTAATTCCTAGTCTTTTGAACTGTCTTCTTCCCCACTGTAACTCACCCAAACCCAGCCTTTAACACAAATTTCTGCCACGAATACAAGTTTAAAAAAAAAAACTCACACTAGACTCACATATATATACATCAGAAAAATTGATCATCGGGGGCGGTTGTCCCCTCCTGCTATAAAGCGTTCCACCACTGAGTATGTAATAAGCAAATATAATTAAACAAAGAATGTGTTCATTATATAAAGCTTTCAAGGTTACGTTCCTCCTTTTGTTTTACAAAATTTAATGTTTTGTCACTTTTCTTACAAATATGATGTTATGTGTCACAACTTACCTTTTGTACTTTTTTTTATGTGAATCATGATTCTTATGTACTTTACATATTTTTTTTAACAACGAAGGTAGAAGTCGCTGACGGGGATCATCACAGTAGTTCTCACCACCCGATCGTATTTGTATCACATGTTAAGGATATTTCACCGAACAACTTGTATGTAAAATTGTATACGAAACTGAAATAACTAAATAAGTAATCACAAACATATTAATCAGATTGCTAATAAATAATAAAAAAAGAGAAAGTTAAAACGATCTAACCGATATTAGGTTGAACCGGGCTTGTGTTTGACACAATTCCCTTAAACAGATTCTGCGTCTCTTCCCAGGGTACACAGGTCCGAGACAGCGTACTGCCGGACTAGAACACTTGCCTGAAAGGTAACCGGAACGGGGAGACCTTGTAACGACCCGACTTTTTTGACTTGCTTTTGTGCCTTGTGTTTTAGCGAAACTGCGTATTTGTGCGTACTGTGCTACTTTATACTCTAGAACATTTATATACATGGTTTACTTTCATTTATGTATTAAAACGTGCCTTAGAGTACGTAGGATACTTAACTTGTTCACTGGATGCTTTGTGACCGTTAGTGTCACTTAACGTTTCGAATAAACCGCGAACTGCGCACACGTTTAAATTTTGTCGTAATCGGAATATTACGACTACGAAATATTAATTATTATTTCATAATAATAATTACTTGGGTTTATGGATGCTTAATTACGCGTAGTAATTTAATTATGCTTACTAGTTAGTCTTGTTGGACTTTCTACCTTGTTGGACTTAAGCCCACCCTACTCTAGCTAGTAGCCCATTTATTTAGCCCACTTATTAATTACTAGTAACCCATTAATAAGTAAGACAAATGCCCATTTATTAGAGGGAACATACTAGCATTTATGTCAAGTATTATCCTTAATGTTGCATGGGATCCCAACATAAGCACCAACTTTAGACAACCATTAACCAAAAAACAACTTTTTGTCCCCCTCCAAAATTTCGGCCATCACCACCACCCCCTCCCTCATTTCACTATAAATACAAGTCTTATTCCTCTCATTTTACACTTGCTCTCATTTGTATTTCACACACACTCACTCTCTAATTCTCTCTAGTTCTTTCTCTCTCTAAAAGTGTAAGTATTTTGAACTTTTCTTCTTTTTTTCCTTCTCATCATCACGAAATCATCATCATCATCTTCATGGGTCTAGCTTTTTAGCTTTTGATCTTGATTACATCTTGTAGACTCAAACATGGATTTTAATCTTACAAGAACATGGAAGATTCAAGCTTTTTAGCTTTAAATCTTCACCCACTTTGTAGATCTATATTTTTTTACTTTAATCTTGCTATTTAGTTATAAAGATTCAAACTTGTGTTTGTAATCTTCATGTAAATTAAAGATCCAAGCTTTATGCTTCAAGATCTTCAAGAACAATCAAGATGCAAGCTTTCTAGCTTGGATCTTCATATCTTTTGTTGGATCTAAGTTTTCTAACTTATGATCTCATTATTTTGTTATAAAGATCAAAACTTATGTTTATGATCTTCATGTAACTTAAAGATCCAAGCTTTATGCTTCAAAATCTTCAAGAACACTAAAGGTTCAAGCTTTCTAGCTTTGTGACCTTAAAACTTGTGTGAAAGGGATCCAAGCTCTCTAGCTTAGGGTTCCATCACTTCATTTGACTTAGATTTTGTTCATACTTGTTTGATTGATGTAAAGTTTGTAACTTTGTTTGTAAATAGGACTTGTATTTGTGTTAAGACTAAGGATATGATGTAACCTTGGTTCATCATCCATCTAAGACTCTTAAATGAGTTGTGTTATTACTTGGTCTTAACATATTGTGTATTGATGGTAGAATCTTGGTCAAAAGTGATGCTAAACCATCAACGAGTTGTACACTTGAAGCTACAAGCATCAAGGATGAGAACCGTGATGAGCATCAAGCACTAAGAACTCCACCGGAAAACTTGTTTACTGCTTTTCGGGATCTGATCAGTAACCTGGGCTACTGTAAATTTGATTTTCAGTTAGTTCAGTTCGAGTAGATGATTTTCCGTTTAGACCTCGTCTTAATCCAAGTTACGGTTTAGGATTTATGGCCTTCCGAAAGTCATTACACCCTATTAACGTTGTGCTGAAATTTCTGACCTACTCGCACCTAAACCGTCACCACGGTCAAACAAAGATGAGTTTGGTTCTGGAAATTGGTCAGCAACTAGGGGACTCACATACGGAGCCATAGACACTGATTACGCGTCTTTTCGATTTACGTAGAGGTCGTAACATCTGACCGAAGTCAGCTATTGTTTCGATCTCTATTCTTGTCAAACTTACTTAGCTTTTATGATGATGAATGATGATGATGATGACACTTAAACTTATTTTATGCACTATTAGAACTTATAAGGACAGCTAGTAACCTTGATTTAGGTTGATGACCTTTCGGACCGACTTACTACTTGCATACTTTCATTACCGACTTTACCGTTTTTAGCACTGTGAGTTATAGCATCCCTTTTTACTTATACTATTTTTGGGACTGAGAATACATGCGCTTTTTATGTTTTACTTACTTGACACGAGTACTTAAACTTTATATATGTGTGGGTTATACAACGGCATAAAGATTCCCCTTAGCACGGTAACGTTTAACTATTGGTTTTTGAACCGGTAGACGCGAATATTAGATATGGATCCATAGGGTTTGACATCCCCACTCAGGCTAGTCGCGCTACCATTTAACAGGTGTTTAATACTTCGAGGACATATGTGTGATGACCCGGGAATTTCCGACCAAATTTAAAACTTAATCTTTATATAAAATCTATACGATAAGCAAAGTCTGTAATATTGAAGTCTAAAAAATTTTTAAATTTGTTGCTTGAATTCAATTACCCTTTGACTGTGTCTGACGATTCACGAACAATGGTGTGTGAAAATATATATATATGATATTATTATGAATCCATATATGATTTCTACTAATAATTATTAACATATTGATATATAAAGTGTATAAACAATAAATATTCAATAAAAGTTGTTATATAATATATTACATGATTAAAAATTACATAAGTAATATTTCATACATACTAGTTGTGGCAATATTATTACTTTCACTATATTTATTAAAAATACATAACAATAGTAATAAGATGATTATATAAATAAAATTTGACACATACAAAATGTTATACTATTATTATTATTAATATTATTATTATCATATTTATATTATTATAATTAGTATTAACATTAATATTAATATTATTATTATTATAAATCTTATAATTATTATTACTAGTAAAAATTAATGTTATTATAAATAATACTAGTATAACTAGTATTACTGCTATAAATCATATTAGTATTATATATTTCATGATAATTATTATAACTAGTAATAATATTAATCTTATACTTGTATTGCTACTAGTCAAAATATTAAGGATATTGATGTGCGTAGAGGCGTATATGAAATAGCTTATATTTTACTAGGAAATACTATTAAATATGATACAATTTTACACAAGAAATTTATTTATTTATAGAATGGATATACCTAAACCTTGCTACAACACTTATAGGCAGTGTACCTAATCGTACAGTAGTGTAGTTTTTAGTAAGTCCGGTTCGTTCCACAGGGAAATCTTTTAAACAAAGCTTAACGCTATATTAGTTTTATCTTATAAAAATACAAATATATATAAGTAATATTATTATTATAAAAAGGGGGTTTTTACCGTTTAATGACCGGTTTGTCGATTTTAAAACTTTAGTAGCAGTTAAAACCTAATGTAAAATATTAAATAAATAAAAGACTTAATTTAAAGCGTAAAATAAATAACGATAATGATATTGCAATAAATAAAAGTGCGATGAAATAAAATTGCGATAATTAAAAAGTGCGATAATTAAAAATGAAATTAAATACAATGACAATAAATAAAAATGTGATAATTAGAAGTGCAATTAAATATGAAAATAAAGGAATTATGCTTATTTAAACTTCCGTAATCATGATGTTTGACGTGTTGATTTTAGTTTATTCCCATGGGTTAATTGTTCTTTGTCCTGGATTATTTAATATGTCAGTCTGGTTTTTGTCCATAACAATCCATCAGTCATAAATATAAAGTGCGAGTGTCCTCGTCAAATTATCCTTATATCCGAAGTCAAATATTCTAACTAATTGGGGACTTAAACTGTAACAAGGTCTTAATACTTTTTTTAATAATTACACCAGGATGTCGACTGCGTGTAACCCAAGGTTTTAATACTTTATTAACAATTATGCCAAGTGTAACGACCCTGGAATTTTCAACATTTATTTATTAATAATTACTATTATTAATACGCGTGTTTAAACGAATGTACGTTATTACATTTACATGTTGCCATGATTGCCCGTACTTGACTTTTAAGGGCCCGAAACGTCTTTGTGACACCCGGAACTTTCACGAATAATATTTTTAGATATTATTTACATTCATGATTAAATTTATTAATCATTTTAGTTAACTAAGGCTATTAGTTAGTTACTTGGGCTTTAATTGGTTTAACTTGTGATTTATTTGAACTTGGGCTTTGTTAGTGTAATGGACTCATGTTATTGGACTTTCAAGCCCACCCTACACTACTAGTGGACTTAGTTAGCCCATGTCTTCAAGTGTAAGTATCATTTAGTAAGTAACTAGTTAGTTTCAACACTTGGAATCTAGTTAACATACACTTCCCATGCATGCATCCTCATTATCCAACTTTTGTCATCTTTACACACTAGTAACCAATGAACCAACCCTTCCCCTCCTTTTTTTCTGCTGAATGCCGAATCCCTTGGGGCCATTTAGTGGTGATTTGATTTTTTTTACACTACATACTCACTTGTATTCATATTACTCTTTCATTTACACACACACACACTCACTTTTCTCTCAAACTTTCTCTCATATTCTTCTACATTTTTGTAAGTAACAAGAACATTTTCTCTTCTTCTTTTCTTCTTAAAACCTTATACATACATGCAAATCATCATCATCATTTGTTGTTCTTTGTTGTTAATGTTACTTGTCTTGTTAATTGTTGTTATTTATTTACATGTTTCAAGAATCTAACTTTCTAGTTTGATTCATCTTTTATCTTGTTTTAACAAGAACAATCAAGAACTAAACTCTCTAGTTTAAGTTCTACATATAATGTTTCAAAGATTATAAAGTTCTTGTTGTTGAAATCATACTTGTAAGTCATGGAAGTAAACTTAAGGTTTACTTTACTTAAAGATCAACTTTGGTTGAATCTTTAAAGTATGAGCAACCCTTGAACTAATTACTTGTTTAGTTAACTTGTTTCTTTATTTTATACACTTTAATTTCATGTAGTTAGTTTATATGGTCAAGTACTACAAGTTAGTCTTGATCTCATATCTCTTGAACAAATCAAGTTAACCTTGGAAGTTCAAGAACACACAAACAAGTTTTCTTTAAATGTAACTTTGGATCTAGACTTTTGAGTCTTGGATCTTCAAGATCAAACTAAGAACTATGTTCTACTACTTATGATCTTGATTAGTTAGTTTACTTTCAAGTATGTAACTTGTTATTAGCTTTAAAGTCCATGTATGTGTTAGATCTAAGACTTTGATGCAACTTTGGTTCATCAAACTTCATACAACTCTTAAGTGAGTTGTGCTTCATGTCTTAGACTTGCACACGGGTTATGATGGTCAAGACTTGGTTAAGATGATGTAGATACATCAATGAGTTGTAAACTTGAAGCTATATGCATCAAGGATGAGAGCCATGATGAACATCAAGCACCAAGACCACCGGAACCCTTAAAAACTCACTGTTCTGTCCAAAACCTACTGACCTGATGCTTCTGGAACAGACCAGTAGACCTGGGCTGTTATAACCTTGATTTTTAGATAGAACTTTTCGAGTAGATAACTTTTCATATAGGACTCGTCTTAATCCGAGTTACGGTTTAGGATTTATGGCCCTCCGATCGTTACTATGTCCTTTAACGTTGTGCAGAAATTTCTGACCTACTCGCACTTAGACCGTCGCCACGGTCAAACCAAGAAGAGTTTGCTTCTGTAAATTTTACCACACTTAAGGGACTCACATACGGAGCCATGGCCACTAGTCTCACCTTAATTCAGTAAGGGTAGAGGCCGTGGTGACTGACTGAAGTCAGACTTTGTTTTAAACTACTTTCATAAACGAAACCTACCTTACGCCTTTTGTTTAATGATGAATGATGATGACCCTTAAGACCTTAAATACATACTTTTAAACCTATTAAGACGATTTACTGACTTAGTTCTATTTGACTTAGGTTGAGGACTTTCGGACCGTTTACTTGCACACCTTTACCGGACCGACTTTACGACTACATTATCATTGTGAGTTATAGCATTCCCTTTTTACTTTAACTTATTTTGGGAACTGAGAATACATGCGGATTTTATGTTTTACATACTAGGCACGAGTACTTAAACTTTATATATGTGTGGGTTATATAACGGCAGAAACATTCCCTTTAGCTCGGTAACGTTTAATCATTGGTTTATGAACCGGTGAACGCGAATCTTAGATATGGATCCATAGGGTTTGACATCCCCACTCGGGCTAGTCGCGCTAGCAATCAACGAGTGTTTACTACTTCGTAAACATACGCACTCGCCAAGTGTACTTTCAGGGGGTATTTTAAACGTTAAGTTAGTTACCAAGTGTCCACGGTTAACATATACTTTATCTTACTGTTTTGAAACGCTCTTTGTAGCACTGAAATCTCGTGGCCTACCTTACATACTGTTATACTTAAACTATAGCTCACCAACCGTTGTGTTGACATTTTTAAGCATGTATTTCTTAGGTGCTTGAGGTTGCTTCCGCTGTGTACTAGTCGTGCTGTAGAACCCGCTGCTTAGAGTTGTTATCGCATGACTACTTATCTTGCATTCAAACTTATTTACTATTGAAACTATGTTATGTAACGACCTTTGGGGTCACGTACACTTATTTATTTGCTTCTACTTAGTGAAGCAGACTTTTGAAATGTAAAACATTTGATGTCAGTTATGACATCACCTTTTTATCGTGAATACAACTTCTTTAATTACAGCATATAGTACTTAACCTTGTAATGATCCTGTTGTTGATGATTCGTACACGATGGTTTTGTACGGGGCATCACATTTGGTATCAGAGCATTGGTTGTAGGGAATTAGGTTGCATTAGTGAGTCTAAGACCGACCCGAGTAGGATTCACTAATAGGACTAATCTACAACTTGCTAGTTTACGTGTTTCTGCTGAACTTGCTGCATGATGCTGCTTACTGTTACTACTATATGCCATATGCTATTACATGATTTCACTACTGCATGATGCTACTTGCTTTTGATTGCATGCTACTTTCATACGAATTACTGTTATTGCCATGCTAGTTACTGTTATACATGATTTAAACTGTTGGCCTATTATTTGCTTGCTTTATGACATACTGACATGGAAAATTTATTTTTCCTTGTTCAGATGTCGGATGTTCCACCTGCTAGCATTTCGGGCAGTACAGACTCAGACTCCATCGCCCTACCTACTGCTACACCAGCTGCTGCTACTGCCGATACACCGGCCCCGACACCCACTAGTGATCCCGGCGCTTCTACTTCCGGAGATGGTACTAGTGCACCTGCCCCAGTTTCTGCTCCCGGACCCTCGAGGTCACAGCCCCGCATTGGTGGTATTGAGATCCCCGCAGAGTTCAGGGAAGGGCCTTTTCGTAACCACATGCGTACGCCTTGCCGACGCACTCCCGACGGACGTTTAGTCGTGATTCCGCCAGGCAGACACAGACAGATGTTGGCCGCCTTCGGACGCTTCGGATTACCAGCTCAGCCACCAGTGTCACCACCACACGATTCGGATGACTCATCATCCGCCGATTCTTCATCATCAGACGACTCCAGCGATGATGAGGATCCTGCTGATAGACCTATTCAGGCACCCTCCACCCCGCCGAAGAAGCGGTACCGTTCCGACGGCACCGTCATTCCAGGGGTGAATGGAGGTCATGCTTTTACTGATGCTTTTGGCCATCGACGTAGGGTTACTGCTCGTAAACGAGTTGTGCCATACCCTGCCGACCCACAGATACGTAAGGTTCCCCGTTACGTATTGACTATTCCTGGAACCGTACCACCTAGATTTAGATACGGACCACTTACATCTAGGGACGTACCGTCTACATCAAGAGCCGGACCATCTACATCAGCACCACCGGCACCACCCGCCCCACCTGCACCGCCTGCCCCACCAGCCCCCTCTAACGAGGAACTGATGAGGGAGGTTGAGACTCTCCGAGCTCGAGTCACTGAGCTCGAGGAGCAGTTGGCTCGAGGAGCAGTTCACCCGCCTTCACCGTAGGACTTGTATTTAGATTTCATGATGTAATCTAGATATAGTTTCATGTATTTCATATGTATTGTACGAACTTATTCAGATGTATGAAACTTATTATTATTAATGAATGGAACTTTGCATTATTTAATTCTTGCACGATGTTCTATTTACATTGCTGTACGATGATTCTGTGGTATTTGTACCTAGATGCATTATTTAATAACATGTGATGTTTTGATTCCATGTTGGTCACTATATACTGTATTATTACTACTTGCATGCTGGATTTTGACTTGGGTCAAAATTTTTGTTTAGAATACCATGGCTAACGGAAGAACCACACCTACCGCCGCCCAGATTGAGGACATGATCAACGAACGGGTCACTGCAGCCCTAGAAGAAAGAAACTCGAAGCTCCACCGCCACCACCACAGGTTATTCCACCCATTCGAAATGGGTGTACATACAAGGAATTCCAAAGCTGCAAACCGCATAACTTCAGCGGCACCGAGGGACCAGTTGGTCTCACCAGATGGTTCGAGAAACTTGAATCAGTATTCCGAGTTAGCAACTGTTCGGAGGATAATAAGACCAAGTTTGCATCTTGCACGCTATCTGACGGCGCGCTAACGTGGTGGAACACGTTAGCTCAAGCAAAAGGGATTGATAAGGCGTATGCTACGCCTTGGGAAGAGTTTAAGTGTGCTATGATTGATGAGTATTGTCCAAGAACCGAAATTCAGAAGATGGAAATTGAATTCATGCAGTTGAAGGCCGTAGGGAACGACCTTAACAGTTACAACTGTAGGTTTTTGGAGTTGGCTCTTATGTGTCCGACCATGGTCACCCCCGAATTTAAGCGCATGGAGAAATACTTCTCGGGACTCCCTAAGTCCATCAAAGGAAATGTCACCTCATCCAAACCACTGAATGTTCCCGAAGCAATGCGCATGACCCATACTCTAATGAATCAGATCCTTATTGATGAGCCGGAGAAGGCTAAGTTTGAAGCTGGTAGTAGCGAAAAGAGGAAATGGGACAACAACCACAACAACAATAACAACAACAGGGGTAGAAACTATGATCAAAACCCGGCGAAGCGACATGAAGGGTTCAGGAAAAACAACAACAACCCCAACCCCAACAACAACAACTCCAACCCGAACTACAAAGGCACGCTACCACAATGCAAGAGGTGCTACAAGCACCACACACGGGTATTGTAATGCTGTTTGTGAGAAGTGCAAGAAGAGCGGGCACATCGGTAGAGACTGCAAGACTACCACGATGACAGGGAGGCCGAACACCAACGAGCCAAAAAAGTGTTACGAATGCGGGCAGACGGGCCATTTCAGAAACGAGTGCCCGAACAAACGAAAGGATGGCGGACCACCGCGTGCTAGAGCTTTTAATGTTAATACAAGGGATGCACGCGATAACCCCGACTTGGTGACAGGTATATTCACAATCAACAATCTTTTAGCTTCTGTCTTGTTTGATACTGGTGCGGATAGAAGTTATGTATGTAGACATTTTTGCGATAAGATTAATTGGTCATTAGTCCCGTTAAAAGAGAGTATGCTTGTCGAGGTCACCAATGGAAAACTTGAAAAGGTTAACCATATTAGTCATGGAGCTATTATCAACATAGCTGGTGCAGATTTCGAAATTGATTTGATACCTATCAAACTGGGAAGTTTTGACGTGATCGTCGGTATGGATTGGTTGAGCAAGATAAAGGCCGATGTTATCTGTGGAGATAAAGCACTTCGCATACCACAAGGAGATGGCGAACCACTAGTTATCTATGGAGAGAGATGTACCTCGAAGTTGAACCTCATTAGTTGCGTGAAAGCGCAAAAGATTATGAAGAAGGGACGCTTTGCTGTCCTAGCACATGTGAAAGCGGTAGAAACTGAGGTGAAGAGCGTGAATGACGTTCGAATTGTGAACGAATTTTCCGATGTCTTCCCAGAGGAATTGCCTGGATTACCACCGACGAGAGCCGTAGAGTTTCAGATAGATTTAGTGCCAGGAGCAGCACCTGTAGCTCGCGCACCTTATAGACTCGCACCTTCCGAGATGCAAGAATTACAGAGTCAACTAAAAGAGCTGTTAGACCGAGGATTTATTCAACCAAGCTTCTCGCCTTGGGGCGCACCTGTGTTGTTTGTGAAGAAGAAGGATGGATCCTTCCGTATGTGTATCGACTACCGTGAACTCAACAAATTGACTATCAAGAATCGGTATCCTCTTCCGTGAATTGACGATCTTTTTTGACCAACTACAAGGATCGAGTGTCTACTCAAAGATCGATTTGCGATCCGGTTATCACCAGTTGAGGGTGAAGGAAAGTGACGTGATGAAAACTGCATTCAGAACCCGCTATGGTCATTATGAGTTTCTTGTGATGCCATTCAGTTTGACAAATACACCTGTCGTGTTCATGGACCTCATGAATCGTGTCTGCAAGCCTTACTTGGACAAGTTTGTTATCGTCTTCATAGATGATATCCTCATCTACTCTAAGAGCGAAGAAGAACATGAGCAACACCTCCGATTAGTGCTTGAACTCTTAAGACAAGAGCAACTTTACGCCAAATTCTCCGAGTGCGAATTTTGGTTGAAGGAAGTACAGTTTCTGGGTCATGTTGTGAGCGACCAGAGTATCAAAGTTGATCCCGCCAAGACTGAAGCCATCAACAAGTGGGAGACTCCCACTACCCCGACGCATATTCGCCAATTCCTAGGTCTCGCCGGTTACTATCGAAGGTTTATCGAAGGTTTCTCTCTGATTGCACGTCCTTTGACCGCGCTGACTCACAAGGGCAAGAAGTTCATTTGGGAACCCGCACACGAATCAACATTTCAAACTTTGAAGAAGAAGTTAACCACCGCACCTATCCTATCACTTCCTGAAGGCAGTGACGACTTTGTTGTTTATTGTGATGCATCGAAGAGTGGTTTTGGTTGTGTACTGATGCAACGATCAAAGGTTATTGCCTATGCCTCCCGCCAATTAAAGATTCACGAGCGGAACTACACTACACATGATCTTGAACTTGGAGCCGTTGTCTTTGCACTCAAATTGTGGAGACATTATTTGTATGGAACTAAGAGCACTATCTTCACCGATCACAAGAGTCCCCAGCACATCTTCGATCAGAAGCAACTGAATATGAGACAGCGTCGATGGATCGAGATGCTCAACGACTACGATTGTGAACTCCGTTATCACCCTGGCAAGGCCAATGTTGTAGCTGACGCTTTAAGCCGAAAGGAGAGGACGGCACCTCTTCGTGTTAGGGCTCTGAACATCACCATCCATTCGAACCTCAACAGCCAGATCAGAGTAGCCCAAGTTGAGGCTCTCAAGGAGGAGAACATATCTCACGAACATTTGAACATACTTGTCTCTCGATTCGAGGTTAGGGAGTCTGGACTCCGATGTTATGCCGGAAGAATTTGGGTACCTTATTATGGAGATCTACGAAACCTGATACTTGATGAAGCACACAAATCGAGATATTCGATTCACCCCGGTGCGGGTAAGATGTACCACGACCTTAAAGAACAGTATTGGTGGCCGAATCTTAAGAGGGACGTTGCGACTTATGTTGGTAAGTATTTGACTTGCTCGAAGGTTAAAGCCGAGCATCAGAGACCTTCTGGTTTACTTCAGCAACCGGAAATCCCACAATGGAAGTGGGAAAGGATCACAATGGATTTCATTACTAAGCTGCCGAAGACGGTGGGCGGATACGATACCATTTGGGTTATTGTTGACCGCCTCACCAAATCTGCACACTTCCTAGCGATGAAGGAAATTGATACAATGGAAAGACTTGCTCAGTTATACATCAAAGAGGTTGTATCTCGTCATGGTGTACCTTTATCAATCATCTCCGATCGCGATCCCCGTTTTGCTTCTAGATTTTGGCGTTCTTTGCAAGAAGCCATGGGAACTCGTCTCGACATGAGCACTGCTTATCATCCTCAGACTGACGGGCAAAGCGAACGAACGATTCAGACCTTGGAGGACATGTTGCGTGCATGTGTTATTGATTTTGGAAAGGCCTGGGAAAGGCATTTGCCACTCGCCGAATTCTCGTACAACAACAGTTATCACTCAAGCATTAATGCTGCACCTTTTGAAGCATTGTATGGCCGTAAGTGCCGATCTCCTATTTGTTTGGCCGAAGTAGGCGAAAAGCAAATCACCGGACCCGAGGTAGTCCACGAAACCACGGAGAAGATTGCTCAGATTCAAGCTAGACTTAAGACTGCCCGTGATCGTCAAAAGAGTTATGCCGATCTTAAACGTAAAGACTTCGAATTCAACGTTGGTGATCGTGTAATGTTAAAGGTTGCACCTTGGAAAGGTGTGATCCGTTTTGGAAAACGTGGAAAGTTGAACCCACGATACATTGGTCCTTTCGAGATATTGGAACGTGTTGGACCCGTTGCATACCGTTTGGATCTACCAGCACAATTGAGCTCAGTTCATCCTACCTTCCATGTGTCAAACTTGAAGAAGTGTCTTGCTGCACCTGAACTTATCATACCACTTGAGGAACTTACGATTGACGACAAACTCCACTTTGTGGAGGAACCAGTTGAAATTATGGATCGTGAGATCAAAACTTTGAAACGCAACAAGATTCCGATTGTACGGGTACGGTGGAATGCCAAACGAGGACCTGAGTTTACTTGGGAACGAGAGGATCAAATGATGCGAAAGTATCCTCACCTTTTCCCAACTCCTCCATCTACCTCAGCTTAAATTTCGGGACGAAATTTTCTTTAACAGGTGGGTAATGTAACGACCCTGGAATTTCCAACATTTATTTATTAACAATTACTATTATTAATACACGTGTTTAAACGAATGTACGCTATTACATTTACATGTTGCCATGATTGCCCGTACTTGACTTTTAAGGGCCCGAAACGTCTTTGTGACACCCGGAACTTTCACGAATAATATTTTTAGATATTATTTACATTCATAATTAAATTTATTAATCATTTTAATTAACTAAGGCTATTAGTTAGTTACTTGGGCTTTAATTGGTTTAACTTGTGATTTATTTGAACTTGGGCTTTGTTAGTGTAATGGACTCATGTTATTGGACTTCCAAGCCCACCCTACACTACTAGTGGACTTAGTTAGCCCATGTCTTCAAGTGTAAGTATCATTTAGTAAGGTAACTAGTTAGTTTCAACACTTGGAATCTAGTTAACATACACTTCCCATGCATGCATCCTCATTATCCAACTTTTGTCATCTTTACATACTAGTAACCAATGAACCAACCCTTCCCCTCCTTTTTTTCTGCTGAATGCCGAATCCCTTGGGGCCATTTAGTGGTGATTTGATTTTTTTTTACACTACATACTCACTTGTATTCATATTACTCTTTCATTTACACACACACACACTCACTTTTCTCTCAAACTTTCTCTCATATTCTTCTACATTTTTGTAAGTAACAAGAACATTTTCTCTTCTTCTTTTCTTCTTAAAACCTTATACATACATGCAAATCATCATCATCATTTGTTGTTCTTTGTTGTTAATGTTACTTGTCTTGTTAATTGTTGTTATTTATTTACATGTTTCAAGAATCTCACTTTCTAGTTTGATTCATCTTTTATCTTGTTTTAACAAGAACAATCAAGAACTAAACTCTCTAGTTTAAGTTCTACATATAATGTTTCAAAGATTATAAAGTTCTTGTTGTTGAAATCATACTTGTAAGTCATGGAAGTAAACTTAAGGTTTACTTTACTTAAAGATCAACTTTGGTTGAATCTTTAAAGTATGAGCAACCCTTGAACTAATTACTTGTTTAGTTAACTTGTTTCTTTATTTTATACACTTTAATTTCATGTAGTTAGTTTATATGGTCAAGTACTACAAGTTAGTCTTGATCTCATATCTCTTGAACAAATCAAGTTAACCTTGGAAGTTCAAGAACACACAAACAAGTTTTCTTTAAATGTAACTTTGGATCTAGACTTTTGAGTCTTGGATCTTCAAGATCAAACTAAGAACTATGTTCTACTACTTATGATCTTGATTAGTTAGTTTAATTTCAAGTATGTAACTTGTTATTAGCTTTAAAGTCCATGTATGTGTTAGATCTAAGACTTTGATGCAACTTTGGTTCATCAAACTTCATACAACTCTTAAGTGAGTTGTGCTTCATGTCTTAGACTTGCACATGGGTTATGATGGTCAAGACTTGGTTAAGATGATGTAGATACATCAATGAGTTGTACACTTGAAGCTATATGCATCAAGGATGAGAGCCATGATGAACATCAAGCACCAAGACCACCGGAACCCTTAAAAACTCACTGTTCTGTCCAAAACCTACTGACCTGATGCTTCTGGAACAGACCAGTAGACCTGGGCTGTTCTAACCTTGATTTTTAGATATAACTTTTCGAGTAGATAACTTTTCATATAGGACTCGTCTTAATCCGAGTTACGGTTTAGGATTTATGGCCCTCCGATCGTTACTATGTCCTTTAACGTATTGCAGAAATTTCTGACCTACTCGCACTTAGACCGTCGCCACGGTCAAACCAAGACGAGTTTGCTTCTGTAAATTTTACCACACTTAAGGGACTCACATACGGAGCCATGGCCACTGGTCTCACCTTAATTCAGTAAGGGTAGAGGCTGTGGTGACTGACTGAAGTCAGACTTTTTTTTAAACTACTTTCATAAACGAAACCTACCTTACGCCTTTTGTTTAATGATGAATGATGATGACCCTTAAGACCTTAAATACATACTTTTAAACCTATTAAGACGATTTACTGACTTAGTACTATTTGACTTAGGTTGAGGACTTTCGGACCGTTTACTTGCACACCTTTACCGGACCGACTTTACGACTACATTATCATTGTGAGTTATAGCATTCCCTTTTTACTTTAACTTATTTTGGGAACTGAGAATACATGCGGATTTTATGTTTTACATACTAGGCACGAGTACTTAAACTTTATATATGTGTGGGTTATATAACGGCAGAAACATTCCCTTTAGCTCGGTAACGTTTAATCATTGGTTTATGAACCGGTGAACGCGAATCTTAGATATGGATCCATAGGGTTTGACATCCCCACTCGGGCTAGTCGCGCTAGCAGTCAACGAGTGTTTAATACTTCGTAAACATACGCACTCGCCAAGTGTACTTTCAGGGGGTATTTTAAACGTTAAGTTAGTTACCAAGTGCCCAAGGTTAACATATACTTTATCTTACTGTTTTGAAACGCTCTTTGTAGCACTGAAATCTCGTGGCCTACCTTACATACTGTTATACTTAAACTATAGCTCACCAACCGTTGTGTTGACGTTTTTAAGCATGTATTTCTCAGGTGCTTGAGGTTGCTTCCGCTGTGTACTAGTCGTGCTGTAGAACCCGCTGCTTAGAGTTGTTATCGCATGACTACTTATCTTGCATTCAAACTTATTTACTATTGAAACTATGTTATGTAACGACCTTTGGGGTCACGTACACTTATTTATTTGCTTCTACTTAGTGAAGCAGGCTTTTGAAATGTAAAACATTTGATGTCGGTTATGACATCACCTTTTTATCGTGAATACAACTTCTTTAATTACAGCATATAGTACTTAACCTTGTAATGATCCTGTTGTTGATGATTCGTACATGATGGTTTTGTACGGGGCATCACACCAAGTGTCCTTGTACATAATTTCACCCTTGTTTTAATAATTCCATAGACTATTAATCCATTCCCGTGTCCGGTTAAATGAACGATTATTCGTACATATAAATATCCCGCCCATCGTGTCCGATTGAGTGTATATGGTTATTTATAGGTATGTCCAATTGTAAATCTTTATATTAAAATTAACAAACTATCATTTAGTTAAACAAATATAAAGCCCATTAATAGCCCATAGTCTAATTTCCACAAGTGTCGTTCTTTTGTCCAAACCCCAATTATGGTACAAAGCCCAATTACCCAATTTTAGTATTTAGCCCAACATCATGATTACTTCGGCATTAAATAAGCATAATAATAACTTAGCTACGAGACATTAATGAAAATAACATAAACATAACTTACAGTGGGTGTTATTAGCGTAGTGGTACACGGACAGAGTTTCGACTTACAAAACCTTAAAACATTCGACTAATCGATCCTTATTATTATCACTAACTTAAAATTAAAATTACAAATTGAGATTACGATTTGGAGTGATACTTGATACATAAAAATGGGGAAAGAAAAATATATATAAAATATAAAAGGTATATTTAAATCGTCGAAATGCATGTTCTTTTATAGGCAGAGAGTGCTCCGCGAGTGCGGTGCATTTTGGTCTTCAAAGCTCCGCGAGTGCGGAGGTCGTGATTCCAGCTCATCCAAGTTTGGATCTTAGTCTGCCGACGGATTTTATTATAAATATAATATAAATATATAATTTATATAATTAATTATATATTATATTATATTTATATACATAATTAATTTATAATTTCCGATCCGTTGCGTCGTACGTTGAAAGCTGGTTCATGTCTCGGTTTCGGATTTTCGAACGTCCTTTCGTATAATTTAATATCTTGTACTTTGCGTTTTGCGGCTTGTACTCTTGTAATTTTGAGACGTTTCTCATCAATAATTGGAACCACTTTGATTGTACTTTGTACTTTTGAGCTTTTTGGTCATTTGCGTCTTCAATTCATCGCATCTATCTTTTTTCTTCACCTTTTATTATTTAAACGAATATCACTAGTAAATAGAACAATTGCAACTAAAAGCTTGTCTTTCTTGAGGGATAATGCTATGAAATATATGTTCGTTTTTAGCATTATAAAATATTCCCACACTTGAGCGTTGCTTGTCCTCAAGCAATATAGTCTTGAAATATACTAGAATCACTTCTTTATTCTTCACACTTTGTACATCAGTGATTTCTATACGGCGGTATAAACAATGGTAGTAACGATGTGGTTTACAGTCCCACATGACTATAAAAGTTTAGATCTATTAAGGAAATTGGATCTTTATGAAAACATTTGATCTTTTGAAAATTAAATCTAACTTTTACCCTAGATAAGTTTTCCGGGATAACCCTTCACCGGTGTTTGCAAATTCTTTTTGTGGGTTTGGTGGGTTTCATATTTGAAATTTTTAGCTCAAAACTTAAGGTTTTGTGTCACCCACTTGCTAACCTTGTATTGGGAAAGCAACACGTCCAGCATACTTGCTCCGTATATTACCTTTCGGTAAACTACCATCCGGTTGTAAAGGAAAGCGTTGAACAAGCAACTGTTAAGGCAATGTCCCCTGACATGCTTTTAATTATGGTCTATAACATATCGGATGCAATTACTATCCTTTGTAGGAGTAATAGTAAAGCTCACCCCTATAATTTTTCGGTCTGGCACAAGGTCCTGTCTTTGACCATGCTATGCAACCACCGTTCTTAAGGTTGACACCCGATTTGGTTCAGGTGACCTAATGAATTCCAGGTGAATTCCTAGGATTTTACGTTCAATGGTAATGAACGCATTGAAAATGAGTTTTCAGAAAACAAATCGGTTTATAATTTTGATCAAAATATTTTCTCGTTCAAGCTCGAGTTTAGATATCATCGAATTCCATGAGTTTGTAATTCTCAATCTTTAAGGTCCATCTCTAGGATTGAGTAATATCAGGCTTAAAAGCTGATTTTTGATCTTTTAAAGAGATTATCCTTTCTGAGAATCTGATTTATTAGTCTTATCTAGCTAATTTGCACGGCGTCCTCCCCATTTTACAAGACAGTCCTCTCATGGCTAGGATAAGTCTGACCACTTGGCGACCCTGTTTTATGCTGAGGTCCGTGGATTTTCTGCTGATTTTAGAGATGACTTTTCTAGGTTTTTCGTCAACCTACAGCTGGTCTGGACGACAACTTCATGACCTAAATCAAGAAGCGCGTTTCTTTTTCGGAAGACTTTACATCCTTTTAACGATGGAATTGATTCATCGTGTAGATCCATCTTTCTTTCAAATATATTATAATAAATCGGGTAAAACTGTTTAGTTTAGTCCAAAGCAAAAGTATCTTCAATTATTTGTTACAGAAATATGTGACATATGTTTAAGATAACTTGGTAAATTTTCCCACACTTGGCTTTTATTTTCTTTTATTTGCCTTTTTATTGTCCTCTATTCCATTTTAAATGAATTCTAACATTTTGGTTTGTTTCTCAATTTATGTCCTTTTCGAGGTAACAATAATTTCGGTGTTAACACCTAGTTTTATCGTTCATAAATATGTATAAACATGATTTTGAGTTCATTTAATTGAAAATTTTGAAAATTTTTACTAGAAATGGGTAGTCAGTATATAAGACTAGGGCTGTTCTTTGTTATCTGAAAGTACTAGATTCTAATACAACTACTACGTTACTAGTATTTTTAATGGTAACCAAGTGTTTAAGTTAAAAATTTTAAAAATCCGAAAGAATTTAACCCCTTCCCACACTTAAGATCTTGCAATGCCCTCATTTGCAAGAAATCAGTAACAATTTAAATTATTGAGGGTGATTAGCGTAGAAAAATAATTAAATTTTATCAAAGTTTCCAAACATATTGGCGTTTGTTTGCTGAATGATAAATGGTGCACATCATTTGTTCATTCCGTCTGTTGGTACATCACATTTGTTTTTCGTTTTGTCGTCAAAATTAATAGCTTTTGCTGAACTTAATGCCAGTCTTTAAAAATGCGCTGTTTTACCCTGTTTTGTACATGAGATAAACTACAAACACATATATACATATTTTTGAAGTTGGGTTTTCACACCACATTCAAAAATTATTAAAATCTAATAAAGTTAGAAAATTATTAATGCTATTATAATAATAAAATAAGAAATAAGAAATAAGAAAATTAAGAATTAGTAACATTACAATAAAATAAACAAAAATAAAAAATTACGGATGAGGAGGATGGTTCCAGTATGGGTCCCAAGCGTATCCATAGATGCTGTAAAATGCTTGGGCCGGGTCATATGTAGGATATGGTGGTCGGCTCTCTAAAGTCCAAGGAGCAAATTCGAGCATAACAGTAAGAATGTAGTTTCTACCTACGTGTGTACAATGACTTATGATTTGGCTTTGATGATACTGCCAATCTTGAAATGCTTTTTGTCTAGCCCTTTCATACTCGTGTCGAGACATAAAAATTTGCATTTCTGTCATTGGATTACCCCCTCCCGGTTGACCTTGCTGTTGATCTCTCTCAACCTGTGGATGTCTTCCATCATAACGTGCTGCCGCGTTGTTTCGTTTCTTTAAGACCTTAGCACCATGATAAACACGCAAATCTATTTTTATCGCGGGGTTCTGGTTCTGCCATTAATAATCCCCCCTACTTCTATCCACACCGAGATATTCAGCAATTAAAGTAATAAATATACCACCTCCTATTATGCTACCACGCCTCATACCCCTAACCATAGTTAATAAATAATAACCCGCACAAAAAGGTATACTTACAGCGCTCTGTGGGTCTCGAATACACATGTGGTAAAACAAATCCTGTTCATTTACCTTTTCCTTATTCTTACCTCGTTGTGTAATCGAATTGGCTAAAAACCTATGGATTACTCTTAATTCAGCTCTATCAATATCAAGATAAGAGTATAATCTCCCCTGGAATCGGCGATGGCTAGTCATCCTACTCCATACACTATTCGTATCAAAATTCTCATCCACCCTCCTACCATAAACTATTAACCTCTGACAATCATAAGATGCTAGCTCTTTGGGTTTATATATACGTAAAGCCCGAGCCATATCTAGTAAAGACATATGGCGCATCTCCCCTCCTAATAAAAATCTAAGAAAACTACGATCGGTTAAAGTATCTACCCGATCATTTATTTTAATAGTACATAATAACTCTATACACCATTCTCTATACACAGGTCTACGCATGTTGAATAAACGTACCCAATTACTAAAAGTAGAATTACCATACCTTTGAGTAAGTAATTCCCTGATTGGCTCGGCCAATTCCACTACCTCTAATGGTTCCCAATCTATAACTCTGGGTACCTCAACATTATTAGACACAAGGTTGTGCAGGTTCTTTTGATATTTTGGATAGTCTATCCAATATCTATCAAATCTCAAATTCGGATGTAAATCTGCCTCATGAATGTTTGAATATGAAACAATTGGGTGAGGCATATCTTGTCGGTATTGGTTATTAATTTCCTGTTGATCTGCATCTTCCGGAGGAGCATTGCGAGCCTGGGATGAAGATTCACCCCTTTCAGTCTGCAAAATAAACACAATTTTTGTGCATCCAAATATGCATTAGTTTTAGCAAAATCATAAATCTAAACAATTACAATGACATGTTTAATCCATATTAAACTCTATACACATTTTCAAAATATTAACAATTCTACACTTTTACAAATATACTTTTACAAAAATGTATACAAAGTTCCTTCGCATTTATCTTTTAAAACATGTCAAAAACAATCATTATAACAATTAAATAAGTTCCTCATGGCATTCATATCAATTAAATCAAGTTCATGCAATTTTGGTTCAAAAAGTCCACTTTAATCTTCATAAATCATGTTTAGGATCAAAGTTTTGATCATTTAGCAACCTAAACATGTTACACTACTCAATTTAGCATAAACTAACAAAAAAATTCGGCCATAACCTGTTTATATCAAAAAGCCCTAATTTTGCTCAAGAACACAAACCCCAGATTATTCAAAAATTGAAGTTCAAAGCTTCTAATCATGTTAAATAGCAACAATCTAGGTTATACAAGCATAATACACAAACAATTGAAGCATTATTACACTAGAAAGCATCAAAATCGAATTAGGCATAAAATTGTTCAAGAACACTAAAAATTCGGATTAAATGGTGTTTAGGTGTAGAAATTTACCGATTTCCTTGAGTAATTCCTAGATAATAGTATCCTCATTGTGATTTTATGAAAGATTTGATGAAAAATGGTGAAAAATCACGAATTTGGGCGATTTTTTGTGTGTGTTTTTTTGCAGAAAATGGGTGTGGGTGGTGTACAAACTGGTCTGTTCGACCAGTTATATTTTTTTTTTGGATTTTATAAGCTCCGCGAGTGCGGTGGTGGTCCCACTAAAACCTCCGCGAGTCGCGGCTATTTATTTTTTTATTTTATTTTTTTTATATAAAACCTTATACTAACAAATCATAAATTAAATTTAAAATTTTGTTTTTCCTTTTATTTAGGACGAGGTTGTTTCGGAACGAGGTCCTAGTCCGTCCTTCGACAAAATTTTAAAATTTCGTCATTTCAAAACATTGTTTAAAAAGCAAAGATTTTTGGGGTTTTTTTTTAAATGTTTTTGGCATACTTTAGTTCAATAAGATTAAAAATAATGATAATAAAAGTTCTCGTCCCTCCCTCGGGTAAAGCAATTTCGGTTCAACGACTTGGTCTTCAACTCACGACGAATTTTAAAAATCATATTTTTAACTTAGCAAAATAAAGTAAATTTTTATTTTTAAATTTACACCAAACTTAAATTTAAAATGCATAAAATTAAAAATTCATATTAAAAATTCACACGAAACTTAAATTATATTTTTGTTTTCATACAAATTTATATTAAAAATATTAATTTTTCAAATATTTACAATTTTAAATATATATTAATTTTAACAAGTTTACAATATTATTTTAATATTAATTTTAAAAATATAGTAAAAATAAAATTAAAAATCTTTTTGGTCTTTTATCCCACTTTAATCAATCAAATATTATCAAAAATATACGCCCCTCTTTTCGGTAAAGTAATTTCAGTTCAACGACCTAATTTAACTCATGACGAATTTTTGAAATATTTTGAGTTGATTGATTAAAGATATTTATACCTTAAGAATAAACGGTAAATTTCGCAGTGATGTAATAAATTTTTGTATGATATCAATAATTTCGGTCAAGCATACCTAATTTTATCGAATACCAATTTAATACTTTATAGCGAACAAATTAGCGTTTATTATTTAAAAATAAAAATAAAAATAAAAACTGTACAAACTTACATGTGAGATAGTATTCTTAGTGATATGCTTTAGCCCACTCATAAGATAGTCGGACTAATTGGTTTTCCATAGCTACATAGGCTTAACCACGAGCATTTAAATTTTTTTCTTCTAAACATATGAACGGTCCATCTCTGCATAAAGTAACAAATTCGGTATTTGAATAGGTTTGATTATTTGAACATTTACCTTCGTGTGACCATTTTCCGCATTTACTGTATTGACCCGAACTTTTCCATGTTTATATATATATATATTAAATGAAATTGTTATTTACATGATCAAGTGTTTTCAACATGTTAAGCAATCAAACTTGTTAAGACTTGATTAATTGAAATGGGTTTCATATAGACAATTGACCACCCAAGTTGACCGGTGATTCACGAACGTTAAAACTTGTAAAAACTATACGATGACATATATATGGTTATATATATATAGTTAACATGATTTTATTATAATTATGTATCTCATTAGGTATTTTAACAATGAGTTATATACATAAAAATGAGACTATTAATTTAAGAAACTCGAAAACGATATATATAACGATTATCGTTATAACAACATCTTACTAGGTACATATGAATCATATTAAGATATTGATACACTTGGTTAATTATGTTAAATGATAAGTAAATATATTATTAAGTGTATTAACAATGAAATACATATGTAAAAATAAGACTACTAACTTAATGATTTCGAAACGAGACATATATGTAACGATTATCGTTGTAACGACATTTAACTGTATATATATCATACTAAGATATATTATATATCATAATATCATGATAATATAACAATTTAACATCTCATTTGTTATAATAAACAATGGGTTAACAACATTCAACAAGATCGTTAACCTAAAGGTTTCAAAACAACACTTACATGTAACGACTAACGATGACTTAACGACTCAGTTAAAATGTATATACATGTAGTGTTTTAATATGTATTCATACACTTTTGAAAGACTCCAATACACTTATCAAAATACTTCTACTTAACAAAAATGCTTACAATTACATCCTCGTTCAGTTTCATCAACAATTCTACTCGTATGCACCCGTATTCGTACTCGTACAATACACAGCTTTTAGATGTATGTACTATTGGTATATACACTCCAATGATCAGCTCTTAGCAGCCCATGTGAGTCACCTAACATATGTAGGAACCATCATTTGGCAACTAGCATGAAATATCTCATAAAATTACAAAAATATGAGTAATCATTCATGACTTATTTACATGAAAACAAAATTACATATCCTTTATATCTAATCCATACACCAATGACCAAAAACACCGACAAACACTTTCATTCTTCAATTTTCTTCATCTAATTGATCTCTCTCAAGTTCTATCTTCAAGTTCTAAGTGTTCTTTATATATTCTACAAGTTCTAGTTACATAAAATCAAGAATACTTTCAAGTTTGCTAGCTCACTTCCAATATTGTAAGGTGATCATCCAACCTCAAGAAATCTTTGTTTCTTATAGTAGGTTATCATTCTAATACAAGGTAATAATCATATTCAAACTTTGGTTCAATTTCTATAACTATAACAATCTTATTTCAAGTGATGATCTTACTTGAACTTGTTTTCGTGTCATGATTCTGCTTCAAGAACTTCGAGCCATCCAAGGATCCGTTGAAGCTAGATCCATTTTTCTATTTTCCAGTAGGTTTATCCAAGGAACTTAAGGTAGTAATGATGTTCATAACATCCTTCGATTCATATATATAAAGCTATCTTATTCGAAGGTTTAAACTTGTAATCACTAGAACATAGTTTAGTTAATTCTAAACTTGTTCGCAAACAAAAGTTAATCCTTCTAACTTGACTTTTAAAATCAACTAAACACATGTTCTATATCTATATGATATGATAACTTAATGATTTAAAACCTGGAAACACGAAAAACACCGTAAAATCGGATTTACGCCGTCGTAGTAACACCGCGGGCTGTTTTGGGTTAGTTAATTAAAAACTATGACAAACTTTAATTTAAAAGTTGTTATTCTGAAAAAATGATTTTTATTATGAACATGAAACTCTATCCAAAAATTATGGTTAAACTCAAAGTGGAAGTATGTTTTCTAAAATGGTCATCTAGACGTCGTTCTTTCGACTGAAATGACTACCTTTACAAAAACGACTTGTAACTTATTTTTCTGACTATAAACCTATACTTTTTCCATTTAGATTCATAAAATAGAGTTCAATATGAAACCATAGCAATTTGATTCACTCAAAACGGATTTAAAATGAAGAAGTTATGGGTAAAACAAGATTGGATAATTTTTCTCATTTTAGCTACGTGAAAATTGGTAACAAATCTATTCCAACCATAACTTAATCAACTTGTATTGTATATTATGTAATCTTGAGATACCATAGACACGTATACAATGTTTCGACCTATCATGTCGACACATCTATATATATTTCGGAACAACCATAGACACTCTATATGTGAATGTTGGAGTTAGCTATACAGGGTTGAGGTTGATTCCAAAATATATATAGTTTGAGTTGTGATCAATACTGAGATACGTATACACTGGGTCGTGGATTAATTCAAGATAATATTTATCGATTTATTTATGTACATCTAACTGTGGACAACTAGTTGTAGGTTACTAACGAGGACAGCTGACTTAATAAACTTAAAATATAAAAATATATTAAAAGTGTTGTAAATATATTTTGAACATACTTTGATATATATGTATATATTGTTATAGATTCGTGAATCAACCAGTGGCCAAGTCTTACTTCCCGACGAAGTAAAAATCTGTGAAAGTGAGTTATAGTCCCACTTTTAAAATCTAATATTTTTGGGATGAGAATACATGCAGGTTTTATAAATGATTTACAAAATAGACACAAGTACGTGAAACTACATTCTATGGTTGAATTATCGAAATCGAATATGCCCCTTTTTATTAAGTCTGGTAATCTAAGAATTAGGGAACAGACACCCTAATTGACGCGAATCCTAAAGATAGATCTATTGGGCCCAACAAGCCCCATCCAAAGTACCGGATGCTTTAGTACTTCGAAATTTATATCATATCCGAAGGGTGTCCCGGAATGATGGGGATATTCTTATATATGCATCTTGTTAATGTCGGTTACCAGGTGCTCACCATATGAATGATTTTTATCTCTATGTATGGGATGTGTATTGAAATATGAAATCTTGTGGTCTATTGATATGATTTAATATATATATAGGTTAAACCTATAACTCACCAACATTTTTGTTGACGTTTAAAGCATGTTTATTCTCAGGTGAATACTAAGAGCTTCCGCTGTTGCATACTAAAATAAGGACAAGATTTGGAGTCCATGTTTGTATGATATTGTGTAAAAACTGCATTCAAGAAACTGATTTCGATGTAACATATTTGTATTGTAAACCATTATGTAATGGTCGTGTGTAAACAGGATATTTTAGATTATCATTATTTGATAATCTACGTAAAGCTTTTTAAACCTTTATTTATGAAATAAAGGTTATGGTTTGTTTTAAAAATGAATGCAGTCTTTGAAAAACGTCTCATATAGAGGTCAAAACCTCGCAACGAAATCAATTAATATGGAACGTTTTTAAATCAATAAGAACGGGACATTTCAGTTGGTATCCGAGCGTTGGTCTTAGAGAACCAGAATTTTGCATTAGTGTGTCTTATCGAGTTTGTTAGGATGCATTAGTGAGTCTGGACTTCGACCGTGTTTACTTGAAAAATGATTGCTTAACAAATTTTGTTGGAAACTATATATTTTTAACATGTGAATATTATGTGATATATTAATCTCTTAACGCGTTTGATATTATGTGATAGATGTCTACCTCTAGAACAAATCCCATTGACTCACCTAATAATAACGAAGAGTCGAATATATATTGGACTGATTCACAAGTTCCCGAAGAAGAACCGGAAGAAGAATCAGAGCCGGAAGAAGAATCAGAACCGGAAGGGGAGGAACCGGAGGAGGAAATAGAACCGGTGGGGGAAATAATAAAACGGTTAAGTAAAAGAAAATCCTCAACCAACCGACCAAGGTTAATTATGGTCAATGGTGTTTCCGCCTAGGAAGCAAAATATTGGGAGGATTACCAATTCTCCGATGAATCGGATTCCGACGAGAATTCCGATGATGTTATAGAAATTACCCCAACTGAATTTAAAAAGGCAAAAGAAAATAATAAGGGAAAGGGCATAAAAATAGAGAAATCTAATTCCAACCCCGATGAACTTTATATGTATCGTCAACCCCCGAAGCCCTTAAGTTGTAACAATGACCCGGGAACCTCTAAACCACCAGGTTTTTCTAAACCGTTGTGGAAAACGACAGCTCGTATTAGGGGAACATCATATATCCCTAGAAACTTGGCAAAACGAACCAAAACTGAAGAAGAAGAAACGAGCGAGTTGGAATAAGATAGTTGTATTCGTGTGGTGTAATATATGTAATATAGTGTGCTTATGCTTTATGATATATGTAAAAATTGCTTGTATTAATAAGTATTTTTTTATGAATCTAACTCTTGTCTATTTTACAGTATAAAAACACAAAATGGATAGACAACCCAATATTTTAAGAGACCTACCCGGAAACATGATTGATGAAATCTTGTCTAGAGTCGTTCAGAATTCTTCGGCACAACTATTTACGGCAAAATCAGTTTGTAAGACATTCGAAGAACGTTCCAAGAATGTCTTGGTTTATAAGAGACTTTCGTTTAAAAGATGGGGGATATCAAATTGGGAAACCCATAAGTTACGATGTGTTTACTTTGACGCATATATTGCGGGGAACCCAAATGCTATTTTACGCAATGGGTTAAGAAATTATTTTGACTCAATGTATCCGAATATAGGACTTCATGATTTAGAAAAAGCGGCTAACATGCAACATAAAGAAGCATGCTTTGCTTACGGGTTAGTAATGTTCGCTTCTCAACAAAGTGAGAAAAAGAACATCGGGCTACAACTATTAAACAAAACGTTCCCACAAGTGACGGAGTCGGTAATTGGGGTAAGAAATGAGGTTTTTAGATTGTTACGGGACTGTTGGACATTACGTAACCCTCGTCCCTTTGACGACGTTACAACACGCTGTCTTATCAACGGCCATAACGGTTATGTTCCACAAGACCAAGGATGGGAAGTAATCCTAGTAAAACCAGAATGCATGACTTGTTTCTGGGCGTATGAATTACGTGTCTTTATTTCCTTTGCTGAACGACTTGTTTACTAGCTAGAATTATCTTCACAACCATCTTGTATCAAATTTATTGTGTGCTATATTTCATGCTATATGTAAAATAAGCGGTATTGTAAGTTTGTAAAATATTGTGTAAAAGTTTGAACGCGAAATATTATTATAATCAGTTTTTCATATAGAATTGTAGTAGTTGAATTGTATATTAGCTACTAAGTATGAACTTAACGGGTAGGTACTACCCGAATTTAAACTTATAAAATGCTAATATGAAGAAAAAGCTTTTATAAATGAGTTCATATTATGCTACGAAATACTATTAACTACTCTTAATATTCTGTATGATTAACTTGTTCCATTTGACTATTTTGAAGGAAATGGCACCGACTACTCGACACACCGTGAATATGAATGAAGAGGAATTCCATACTTTTATAGCTTCAAACATAGCCGCAGTACAGGCTGCGCTACATACCAACAATAACCTTGGATCTAGCAGTACAGGAAATCGTGTAGGATGCACCTACAAAGAATTCACTGCCTGCAAACCTTTGGAATTTGATGGAACCGAAGGACCGATCGGATTGAAACGGTGGACCGAGAAGGTCGAATCGGTGTTTGCCATAAGTAAGTGTACTGAAGAGGACAAAGTGAAGTACGCTACACATACCTTCACAGGTTCTGCGTTAACATGGTGGAATACCTATCTAGAGCAAGTGGGACAAGACGATGCGTACACACTACCGTGGTCAGCATTCAAGCACTTGATGAACGAGAAGTACCGTCCCAGAACCGAGGTCAATAAGCTCAAGACAGAACTTAGAGGGTTACGAACCCAAGGATTTGATATTACCACGTATGAAGGACGATTCACAGAATTGTGCCTATTGTGTCCGGGAGCGTTCGAAGATGAGGAAGAGAAGATCGACGCGTTTGTGAAAGGATTACCGGAAAGAATCCAAGAAGATATAAGTTCACACGAGCCCGCCTCCATACAACAGGCATGTAGAATGGCTCACAAACTAGTGAACCAGATTGAAGAAAGAATTAAAGAACAGACTGCTGAAGAGGCCAATGTGAAGCAAATCAAAAGAAAGTGGGAGGAAAACGGTGATAAGAATCACCAATACAACAACAACAGCAATTACAACAATAATTGCAACAATTATCCCAACAATCGCAACATCAATCGCAACTACAACAAACGACCCAACAACAACAACAACAACAACAACAACAGCAACTACAAAAATCATCCCAACAACAATAATAACCGCAACAATAACAACAATCAGAAGCAGCTATGCCAAAGGTGTGAAAAGTATCACTCGGGGTTCTGCACCAAATTTTGCAACAAGTGTAAAAGAAATGGTCATAGCGCGGCGAAGTGTGAGGTCTACGGACCAGGGGTTAACAGAACGAAAGGAACAAATGGTGTCGGAACGAGTAATGGCGGAGCAAGTAGTGTCGGAGCAAGTTATGCCAATGTAGTTTGTTATAAATGTGGAAAACCGGGCCACATTATTAGAAATTGCCCGAACCATGAGAACACGAATGGACAAGGCCGCGGAAGAGTTTTCAATATTAATGCGGCAGAGGCACAGGAAGACCCGGAGCTTGTTACGGGTACGTTTCTTATTGACAATAAATCTGCTTACGTTTTATTTGATTCGGGTGCGGATAGAAGCTATATGAGTAGAGATTTTTGTGCTAAATTAAGTTGTCCATTGACGCCGTTGGATAGTAAATTTTTACTCGAATTAGCAAACGGTAAATTAATTTCAGCAGATAATATATGCCGGAATCGAGAAATTAAACTGGGTAGCGAAATATTTAAGATTGATTTGATACTAGTAGAGTTAGGGAGTTTTGATGTAATAGTTGGCATGGACTGGCTGAAGAAGGTGAAAGCAGAGATCTTATGTTATAAAAATGCAATTCGCATTGTACGAGAAGAAGGAGAACCCTTAATGGTGTACGGAGAAAAAGGCAACATGAAGCTACATCTTATTAGTAATTTGAAGGCACAAAACTAATAAGAAAAGGTTGCTATGCTGTTCTAGCACACGTCGAGAAAGTACAAACTGAAGAAAAGAGCATCAATGATGTTCTCGTAGTAAAAGAATTTCCCGATGTATTTCCGAAAGAATTACCGGGACTACCTCCACATCGATCTGTTGAATTTCAAATAGATCTTGTACCAGGAGCTGCACCAATAGCTCGTGCTCCTTATAGACTCGCACCCAGTGAGATGAAAGAACTGCAAAGCCAACTGCAAGAACTATTAGAACGTGGTTTCATTCGACCAAGCACATCACCATGGGGAGCTCCTGTTTTGTTTGTCAAGAAGAAGGATGGAACATTTAGATTGTGTATTGACTACAGAGAGTTGAACAAACTTACCATCAAAAACCGTTATCCACTGCCGAGAATTGATGACTTATTTGATCAACTACAAGGCTCGTCGGTTTATTCGAAGATCGATTTACGTTCTGGATATCATCAAATGCGAGTAAAGGAGGATGATATTCTAAAAACTGCTTTTAGGACGCGTTATGGTCATTACGAGTTTATGGTTATGCCGTTTGGATTGACTAACGCACCAGCTGTGTTCATGGACCTTATGAACCGAGTGTGTGGGCCATATCTTGACAAGTTTGTCATTGTTTTCATCGATGACATACTTATTTACTCAAAGAATGATCAAGAGCACGAAGAACATTTGAGAAAAGTGCTAGAAGTATTGAGGAAAGAAAAACTGTACGCTAAGTTTTCAAAGTGTGCATTTTGGTTGGAAGAAGTTCAATTCCTCGGTCACATAGTGAACAAAGAAGGTATCCAGGTGGACCCGGCAAAGATCGAAACCGTTGAAAAGTGGGAAACCCCAAAAACTCCGAAGCATATATGTCAATTTTTAGGATTGGCTAGTTACTACAGAAGATTCATCCAAGATTTCTCCAAAATAGCAAAACCCTTGACTGCATTAACGCATAAAGGGAAGAAATTTGAATGGAAGGATGAACAAGAGAAGGCGTTTCAATTATTGAAGAAAAAGCTAACTACGGCACCTATATTGTCATTGCCTGAAGGGAATGATGATTTTGTGATTTATTGTGACGCATCAAAGCAAGGTCTCGGTTGTGTATTAATGCAACGGACGAAGGTGATTGCTTATGCGTCTAGACAATTGAAGATTCACGAGCAAAATTATACGACGTATGATTTGGAATTAGGCGCGGTTGTTTTTGCATTAAAGACTTGGAGGCACTACTTATATGGGGTCAAAAGTATTATATATACCGACCACAAAAGTCTTCAACACATACTTAATCAGAAACAACTGAATATAAGGCAGCGTAGGTGGATTGAATTGTTGAATGATTACGACTTTGAGATTCGTTACCACCCGGGGAAGGCAAATGTGGTAGCCGACGCCTTGAGCAGAAAGGACAGAGAACCCATTCGAGTAAAATCTATGAATATAATGATTCACACTAACCTTACTACTCAAATAAAGGAGGCGCAACAAGGAGTTTTAAAAGAGAGAAATTTAAAGGATGAAATACCCAAAGGATCGGAGAAGCATCTTAATATTCGGGAAGACGGAACCCGGTATAGGGCTGAAAGAATTTGGGTACCAAAATTTGGAGATATGAGAGAAATGGTACTTAGAGAAGCTCATAAAACCAGATGCTCAATACATCCTGGAACGGGGAAGATGTACAAGGATCTTAAGAAACATTTTTGGTGGCCAGGTATGAAAGCCGATATTGCTAAATATGTAGGAGAATGTTTGACGTGTTCTAAGGTCAAAGCTGAACATCAGAAACCATCAGGTCTACTACAACAACCTGAAATCCCGGAATGGAAATGGGAAAACATTACCATGGATTTCATTACTAAATTGCCAAGGACGGCAAGTGGTTATGATACTATTTGGGTAATAGTTGATCGTCTCACCAAGTCAGCACACTTCCTGCCAATAAGAGAAGATGACAAGATGGAGAAGTTAGCACGACTGTATTTGAAGGAAGTCATCTCCAGACATGGAATACCAATCTCTATTATCTCTGATAGGGATGGCAGATTTATTTCAAGATTCTGGCAGACATTACAGCAAGCATTGGGAACTCGTCTAGACATGAGTACTGCCTATCATCCACAAACTGATGGTCAGAGTGAAAGGACGATACAAACGCTTGAAGACATGCTACGAGCTTGTGTTATTGATTTCGGAAACAGTTTGGATCGACATCTACCGTTAGCCGAATTTTCCTACAAAAACAGCTACCATTCAAGCATTGAGATGGCGCCGTTTGAAGCACTTTATGGTAGAAAGTGCAGGTCTCCGATTTGTTGGAGTGAAGTGGGGGATAGACAGATTACGGGTCCGGAGATAATACAAGAAACTACCGAGAAAATCATCCAAATTCAACAAAGATTGAAAACCGCCCAGAGTCGACAAAAGAGCTACGCGGACAGTAAAAGAAAAGATATAGAGTTTGAAATTGGAGAAATGGTCATGCTTAAGGTTTCACCTTGGAAAGGCGTTGTTCGATTTGGTAAACGGGGGAAACTAAATCCAAGGTACATTGGACCATTCAAGATTATAGATCGTGTCGGACCAGTAGCTTACCAACTGGAGCTACCTCAACAACTCGCGGCTGTACATAACACTTTCCACGTCTCAAATTTGAAGAAATGTTTTGCTAAAGAAGATCTCACTATTCCGTTGGACGAAATCCAAATCAATGAAAAACTTCAATTCATTGAAGAATCCGTCGAAATAATGGATCGTGAGGTTAAGAGACTTAAACAAAACAAGATACCGATTATTAAGGTTCGATGGAATGCTCGTAGAGGACCCGAGTTCACCTGGGAGCGTGAAGATCAGATGAAGAAGAAATACCCGCATTTATTTCCAGAAGATACGTCAACACCTCCAACTTCTTAAAATTTCGGGACGAAATTTATTTAACGGGTAGGTACTGTAGTGACCCGAACTTTTTCATGTTTATATATATATTCAATGAAATTGTTATTTACATGATTAAGTGTTTTCAACATGTTAAGCAATCAAACTTGTTAAGACTTGATTAATTGAAATGGGTTTCATATAGACAATTGACCACCCAAGTTGACCGGTGATTCACGAACGTTAAAACTTGTAAAAACTATACGATGACATATATATGGTTATATATATAGTTAACATGATTTTATTATAATTATGTATCTCATTAGGTATTTTAACAATGAGTTATATACATAAAAATGAGACTATTAATTTAAGAAACTCGAAAACGATATATATAACGATTATCGTTATAACAACGTCTTACTAGGTACATATGAATCATATTAAGATATTGATACACTTGGTTAATTATGTTAAATGATAAGTAAATATATTATTAAGTGTATTAACAATGAAATACATATGTAAAAATAAGACTACTAACTTAATGATTTCGAAACGAGACATATATGTAACGATTATCGTTGTAACGACATTTAACTGTATATATATCATACTAAGATATATTATATATCATAATATCATGATAATATAACAATTTAAAATCTCATTTGTTATAATAAACAATGGGTTAACAACATTCAACAAGATCGTTAACCTAAAGGTTTCAAAACAACACTTACATGTAACGACTAACGATGACTTAACGACTCAGTTAAAATGTATATACATGTAATGTTTTAATATGTATTCATACACTTTTGAAAGACTCCAATACACTTATCAAAATACTTCTACTTAACAAAAATGCTTACAATTACATCCTCGTTCAGTTTCATCAACAATTCTACTCGTATGCACCCGTATTCGTACTCGTACAATACACAGCTTTTAGATGTATGTACTATTGGTATATACAATCCAATGATCAGCTCTTAGCAGTCCATGTGAGTTACCTAACACATGTAGGAACCATCATTTGGCAACTAGCATGAAATATCTCATAAAATTACAAAAATATGAGTAATCATTCATGACTTATTTACATGAAAACAAAATTACATATCCTTTATATCTAATCCATACACCAACGACCAAAAACACCTACAAACACTTTCATTCTTCAATTTTCTTCATCTAATTGATCTCTCTCAAGTTCTATCTTCAAGTTCTAAGTGTTCTTCATATATTCTACAAGTTCTAGTTACATAAAATCAAGAATACTTTCAAGTTTGCTAGCTCACTTCCAATCTTGTAAGGTGATCATCCAACCTCAAGAAATATTTGTTTCTTACAGTAGGTTATCATTCTAATACAAGGTAATAATCATATTCAAACTTTGGTTCAATTTCTATAACTATAACAATCTTATTTCAAGTGATGATCTTACTTGAACTTCTTTTCGTGTCATGATTCTGCTTCAAGAACTTCGAGCCATCCAAGGATCCGTTGAAGCTAGATCCATTTTTCTATTTTCCAGTAGGTTTATCCAAGGAACTTAAGGTAGTAATGATGTTCATAACATCATTCGATTCATATATATAAAGCTATCTTATTCGAAGGTTTAAACTTGTAATCACTAGAACATAGTTTAGTTAATTCTAAACTTGTTCGCAAACAAAAGTTAATCCTTCTAACTTGACTTTTAAAATCAACTAAACACATGTTCTATATCTATAAGATATGCTAACTTAATGATTTAAAACCTGGAAACACGAAAAACACCGTAAAACCGGATTTACGCCGTCGTAGTAACACCGCGGGCTGTTTTGGGTTAGTTAATTAAAAACTATGACAAACTTTGATTTAAAAGTTGTTATTCTGAGAAAATGATTTTTATTATGAACATGAAACTATATCCAAAAATTATGGTTAAACTCAAAGTGGAAATATGTTTTCTAAAATGGTCATCTAGACGTCGTTCTTTCGACTGAAATGACTACCTTTACAAAAATGACTTGTAACTTATTTTTCCGACTATAAACCTATACTTTTTCCATTTAGATTCATAAAATAGAGTTCAATATGAAACCATAGCAATTTGATTCACTCAAAACGGATTTAAAATGAAGAAGTTATGGGTAAAACAAGATTGGATAATTTTTCTCATTTTAGCTACGTGAAAATTGGTAACAAATCTATTCCAACCATAACTTAATCAACTTGTATTGTATATTATGTAATCTTGAGATACCATAGACATGTATACAATGTTTCGACCTATCATGTCGACACATCTATATATATTTCAGAACAACCATAGACACTCTATATGTGAATGTTGGAGTTAGCTATACAGGGTTGAGGTTGATTCCAAAATATATATAGTTTGAGTTGTGATCAATACTGAGATACGTATACACTGGGTCGTGGATTGATTCAAGATAATATTTATCGATTTATTTCTGTACATCTAACTGTGGACAACTAGTTGTAGGTTACTAACGAGGACAGCTGACTTAATAAACTTAAAACATCAAAATATATTAAAAGTGTTGTAAATATATTTTGAACATACTTTGATATATATGTATATATTGTTATAGGTTCGTGAATCAACCAGTGGCCAAGTCTTACTTCCCGACGAAGTAAAAATCTGTGAAAGTGAGTTATAGTCCCACTTTTAAAATCTAATATTTTTGGGATGAGAATACATGCAGGTTTTATAAATGATTTACAAAATAGACACAAGTACGTGAAACTACATTCTATGGTTGAATTATCGAAATCGAATATGCCCCTTTTTATTAAGTCTGGTAATCTAAGAATTAGGGAACATACACCCTAATTGACGCGAATCCTAAAGATAGATCTATTGGGCCCAACAAGCCCCATCCAAAGTACCGGATGCTTTAGTACTTCGAAATTTATATCATATCCGAAGGGTGTCCCGGAATGATGGGGATATTCTTATATATGCAGCTTGTTAATGTCGGTTACCAGGTGTTCACCATATGAATGACTTTTATCTCTATGTATGGGATGTTTATTGAAATATGAAATCTTGTGGTCTATTATTATGATTTGATATATATAGGTTAAACCTATAACTCACCAACATTTTTGTTGACGTTTTAAGCATGTTTATTCTCAGGTGATTACTAAGAGCTTCCACTGTCACATACTTAAATAAGGACGAGATTTGGAGTCCATGCTTGTATGATATTGTGTAAAAACTGCATTCAAGAAACTTATTTTGTTGTAACATATTTGTATTGTAAACCATTATGTAATGGTCGTGTGTAAACAGGATATTTTAGATTATCATTATTTGATAATCTACGTAAAGCTTTTTAAACCTTTATTGATGAAATAAAGGTTATGGTTTGTTTTAAAATGAATGCAGTCTTTGAAAAACGTCTCATATAGAGGTCAAAACCTCGCAACGAAATCAATTAATATGGAACGTTTTTAAATCAATAAGAACGGGACATTTTATTTGTGACATCTTTCAAGGTGTCGTGCTCTTCTTTTCACTGTGGATTTTGATTTTCCTTTACCAAACTGTAACTTATTATTTTCGTTTCTGGATTCTTTTCTTACTCCGTCCAATTTACCTCTGATTAATGATACTATTTCACTTGGAAGTGTGTTATTATTACGTTTAGTGATCAAAGCATGTAGCATTAGACCATGGTTTAATTCACAGGAAGTCTTCATCTCGTAAAACCTAAAAAAAATAAAAATTCAGAATGGGGGGAGAAGACTAGTTCTTTAGGGTCTGCTAGGGAAAGACCATTCGGGTTCCATTTCCGAGAACTACACGAAAACAGAAAATCTAACTCTAACAGAAATACATATTATCCTTTAAAGACTTGATTCTCCCCACACTTAGTTAGCTGTGGTGTCGAAATTGTGATTAACTTCGTTGTCGACTTCCATTGGACTATCTATGTAATATTTAACTCTGTGACCATTAACCTTAAATTAAATCCCATTTGAATTTATTAATTCTATTGTTCCGTATGGGAAAACTCTTTTGACTATAAATGGTCCAGACCATCTTGATTTCAATTTTTCAGGAAATAGCTTGAATCGTGAATTGAAAAGAAGAACTCTGTCTCCTTCTTTAAATTCTTTGGAACTTCTGATTCTTTTATCATGCCATTTCTTCGTTCTTTCCTTATAGATCAAAGAATTTTCGTATGCTTCATGTCTTAATACTTCTAATTCGTTTAATTGACTTAACCGTAAACGTCCAGCTTCATGTAAATCAAGATTACATGTCTTCAAAGCCCAAAATGCTTTGTGTTCAATTTCTACTGGAAGATGACATGCTTTTCCGTAAACGAGTTTAAAAGGTGTGGTTCCAATTGGAGTTTTGTAGGCTGTTCTAAAAGCCCAGAGTGCATCCTCCAATTTTATGGACCATTCCTTCGGATTTGATCCTACGGTTTTCTCTAAAATACGTTTTAAAGCTCGGTTGGTATTTTTAACTTGTCCACTTGTCTGTGAATGATATGCGGTTGAGATTTTATGAGTTACTCCATATCTTTTTAGAACTTTCTCAAGTTGATTATTACAGAAATGAGTACCCCGATCACTTATTAAAGCTTTCGGTGTTCCAAACCTTGCAAAAAGACGTTTTAAAAAGTTGACTACAACTCGTGCATCGTTAGTTGGGAGAGCTTGTGCTTTCGCCCATTTAGATACATAATCAATGACTACGAGAATGTAGAGATTATTATGAGATTTTGGAAATGGACCCATAAAGTCAATACCCCAAATGTCAAATACTTCACATACTTGAATGACATTTTGTGGCATTTTATCACGTTGACTTATTTTTTCGGCCCTTTGACAAGCATCACAGGATTTGCACAAAAGGTGTGCGTCTTTGAAAATTGTAGGCCAATAGAATCCAGCATCATAAACTTTTCTTGCTGTGAGTTGAGGCCCATAATGCCCTCCTGTTGGTCCTGTGTGACAATGGTTTAAAATTTTACTAGCTTCATCTCCGAATACACATCGACGTATTATTCCATCGGGACAACTTTTAAACAAATGTGGATCTTCCCAGAAATAGTGTTTTATATCACTAAAGAATTTCTTTCATTTTTGGTACGATAATTCTTTTTCAAGGAATCCACATACTAAGTAGTTTGCATAGTCGGCAAACCATGGAATTTTATTATAATCTATCTTCAACAGATATTCATCAGGAAAGTTGTCTTGTATGGCTGATTCATTTAAAACTTCTAATTCAGGATTTTCAAGACGAGAAAGATGATCAGCGGAAAGATTTTCTGCTCCCTTTTTATCTCGGATTTCAATATCAAACTCTTGTAAGATTAAGATCCAACAGATTAATCGTGGTTTAGCATCTTATTTCAAAAATAGGTATCTAAGAGCAGAATGGTCGGTATAGACCACCGTTTTTGCTAGAACGAGATATGATCGAAATTTGTCAAAAGCAAAGACAATAGCAAGGAGTTCTTTTTCAGTAGTTGTATAATTTGTTTGTGCTCCTTGTAATGTCTTACTAGCATAATAAATAGGTTGAAATCGTTTTTCAATCCTTTGTCGTAAAACGGCTCCCATTGCAAAATCACTTGCATCGCACATTAGTTCAAACGGTAAATTCCAATTTGGAGTTATCATAATCGGTGCATTAGTGAGTTTCTCTTTAAGAATATTAAAAGATTTGATGCATTCATCTGAAAAGATGAATGGAGCATCCTTTTCTAGGAGTTTATTCATAGGAGTGGCAATTTTAGAAAAATCTTTTATGAAACGTCGGTAAAAACCGGCATGTCCTAGAAAACTCCTAACTCCTCTAACATTGGTGGGATGTGAAAGTTTAGCAATTACATCTACTTTAGCTCTATCCACTTCAATTCCTTCGTTTGAAATTTTATGTCCAAGAACGATGCCTTCTTTAACCATGAAATGGCATTTCTCCCAATTAAGAACTAGATTTGATTGTTCACATCTAATAAGCATTCGTTCAAGATTAACTAAACATGATTCAAAAGTATCACCGAAGACTGAAAAGTCATCCATGAAAACTTCCATGCATTCTTCTATCATGTTGTGAAAAATCGCCATCATGCACCTTTGAAAGGTTGCAGGGGCGTTGCAAAGTCCAAATGGCATGCGTTTGTAAGCAAAAGTACCATAAGGGCACGTGAATGTGGTTTTCTCTTGATCCTCGGGTGTTATTGGAATTTGAAAATATCTGGAAAAACCATCAAGAAAACAATAGTAACTATTTCCGGCTAATCTTTCCAACATTTGATCAATAAAAGGTAAGGAAAAGTGATCTTTTCTGGTGGCGTCATTTAATTTTCTATAATCAATACAAACACGCCATCCTGTTATAGTCCTAGTAGGAATAAGCTCATTTTTCTCATTTGTAATGACAGTCATGCCACCCTTTTTAGGCACGCATTGAACTGGGCTTACCCATGGACTATCAGAAATTGGATAAATTAAACCTGCATCTAGCAGTTTAATAATTTCTTTCTTAACAACATCTTGCATATTATGATTTAGTCTTCTTTGGCGTTGCACATACGTTTTATGACCTTCTTCCATAAGGATTTTATGTGTGCAATACGAAGGACTTATTCCTTTAATATCATAAATCTTCCATGCAATAGCTGGTTTATGAGCTTTTAACACAGAAATGAGTTGAGATTTTTCATTTTCAGTAAGAGAAGACGATATTATTACAGGTAATTCAGATTCACCATGTAAATAAGTATATTCCAAATGGTTTGAAAGTGGCTTTAACTCTAATGTCTGTGGTTCTTCTATCGATGATTTATATCGATATCTGTCTTCTTCTTTTAGCATTTGAATTTCTTCTGTTGTTGGTTCATATCCATTGGCCATAAGTGTAGCTAACATTTCAGTTTTATCAATTGGTTCAGTACTTTCTCCTAAAGAACATTCTCCTGTTCCTTGTAATTCTGGAAATTCTTCTAATAATTCTGCATGTGAATCTATAGTTTGAATATAATAGCATGTATCATCTGCAGATTGCGGTTGTTGCATTGCTCTTTCAACTGAAAAGGTAACACTCTCGTCCTCTATACTTAGGGTTAGTTTCTTACCAAACACGTCTATCATTGCTTTAGCCGTGTTTAAGAATGGTCTTCCTAATATGAGAGGAACTTGAGAATCTTCTTCCATATCCAGAACAACAAAATCTACTGGAAATACTAAAGTACCAACTTTAACTAGCATATTCTCCATTATCCCTCTAGGATATTTTATTGATCTATCGGCTAGTTGTATACTTATTCTTGTTGGTTTCAATTCTCCAAGGTCTAGTTTAGCGTATAGTGAATACGGCATTAGATTTATACTAGCACCTAAGTCTGCCAATGCTTCTATTGAACTAAGACTACCCAGAAAATATGGAATTGTGAAACTTCCTGGATCTGATAATTTTTCTGGTATCTTATTCAACAGCACTGCAGAACAATTAGCATTCATAGTAACAGCCGAGAGTTCTTCCACTTTCTTTCTATTTGTGATTAGATCTTTCAGAAATTTAGCGTATCTAGGCATTCCTGAAATCACATCAATGAAAGGAAGATTTACATTTATCTGTTTAAACATATCCAAGAATTTGGATTGCTCGGCTTCAATTCTCTCTTTTCTCATTTTACTCGGGTAAGGAAGTGGTGGTTGGTATGGTTTAACATAAGGTTTAGCCTTAACTGTGTTATCTTCATTAACCTTTTCAACTACTGATTCTTTTTCCTTATCTTGTTCAGGTTGTGGTTCTTGTGAAGTAGGAATAGCTTTATCAGAAATTCTGGTATTTCAGGTGGTTTAAGTGTAATACCACTTCTTGTGGAAATGGCTTTAGCTGTTTCATTTCGGGGGTTAGCATTTGTATCACTAGGTAGACTTCTCGGTTTTCTTTCACCTATTAACCTTGCTAGGTTACTTACTTCTTGTTCCAAATTTTGAATAGAAGCTTGTTGATTTCTAAATGCTTGAGCATTTTGTTCATTGGTTTGTTTCTGAGATGTGAAAAACTGTGTTTGAGATTCAACTAGCTTCGTCATCATATCTTCTAAATTTGGCTTTTTATCATCGGTTTGTGGTGGTTTGTTTTGAAAATTAGGTCTTTGCTGATTGTAAGTATTATTGGATACTTGTTGATTACTAGGACCTTGTTGGTTGTTGTATGGAACATTTCGGTTATAATTCTGGCTTTGATTGTAGATCGGTCTTGGCGGTTGATAATTATTCTGATAATTATTTCCAGGCCTTTGGTTTATGTATGAAACATTCTCTCTTTGTTCCATTGTTAGTTCAATACTGAGACAATCTTTTGTCAAATGTGGTCCTCCACACTGCTCACAACTAATTCGTATTGAGTGAATATCTTTAGTCATCTTTTCCATTCGTCTCTCGACAGCATCTATCTTTGAGGAAATAGAATCTAAGTCATGGCTAGAATCAGCTCTAGCTGCTTTAGATGATCTAACGATATCTTTTTCTTGGTGCCACTCATGTGAGTGGGAAGCAGTGTTATCAATAATTTTGTATGCATCAGTTTCTGTTTTTTTCATAATAGAACCACCAGCTGCTATATCGATGTCTTTCCTTGTAGTGATGTCGCATCCTTGGTAGAATATTTGTACTATTTGACAGGTGTCTAAACCATGTTGCGGACATCCTCTCAATAACTTTCCAAATCTGCTCCACGCTTCATATAGAGTTTCATTTGGCTTCTGTGTGAACGTAACAATTTCTCCTTGAAGTCTTACGGCTTTAGATGCCAGAAAGAATTGTTTAAGAAATTTTTCAACTAAAACGTCCCATGTATCAATCGCCCCTTCAGGTAATGATTCCAACCAATCTTTGGCTTCTCCCTTTAAAGTCCACGGAAATAACATGAGATATATCTGTTCATCCTCCACTTCTCTTATTTTAAATAGAGTGCAGATCCTATTAAAGGTACGAAGATGTTCGTTTGGATCTTCCTTCGGCGCACCACTAAATTGGCATTGATTAGTTGCCATGTGTAGAATTTGTCCTTTGATTTCATAATCTGGCGCATTAATGTCTGGTTGAGTAATTGCGTGACCTTGGCCAGTGCGTTTAGCTCTCATTCGGTCTTCCATACTTAAAGGTTCCAGATTTTCCATGATTGAATTTGTTGAATCTGAATCACTAGAGGATTCTGATTTAATGGTTGGTTCCTCAACAATCTCTGTTTGAATGATTTGTGGTTCCGGACGAAAGATTAATGGTTCAGGATCTATGAATTGTCCCTGAATATTCTCCGGATTCTCAATTGTGAGGTCGGGTTCAAAAAATGGATTATCGGAAATTTGAATTGGAGTACTTGGTCGACTGGATGACGATTCTAAAGAAAAATCAACGGCAACGATGTTTGCTAGATGTCTTGATCGAGTTACAGGTGGTGAACGTACAAAAGGTGGTGAACGTTTTGCTCGGTGCATTCACTGAATATCCTATTAGTTATAAAAATAAGAAAAATTATATAAGTTATCAAATTAATAGACTTTTCTGATTTTGCCCATGTTTAGAATAGCCAAAAGATGCAGCAGAGGGGCAGGATTCGTTTGGTCTCAATATAATTGAGTACTGTTTGGCTCCAATAACCTGGTCTACGTACAAATCCAACTATTACTATGAACCAGAAAATTTTGATGTCTATCAATTTAACCACTTAAAATAAATTTTCGTAATTTAAAGAAATTTAGAGAAGAAGTAGAAAATTCTATGTCCTAAAACTAGAATGGCGAGAAATAAGAAAGAAAAAGAGTGCGTCGAAAAACGTCAAAAAATAAAAGATTGAAAAATAATAGGCGTTGAAAAATAAAAATAAGAAAGTAGCGCGTCGAAACTTAAAAAGGAACTAAAAACTAAAAATTAAAAGTTGCGTCTAAAAATATTAAAGCTTAAAAGAAATACTATATCCCAAATGGCAATAACTTAAAAAGGAACTAAAAACTAAAAACGGCGTCGCAAAATTCTAAAGCACCTAGATCTTAATCTAAAGAACAAGCACTTAAGGGATTTTACGGCAAAGCCTAAAAATCTAGAAATAAAAATAACTATGGCAAATACTATATTTAAAACTAAGTACGAACGATAAAAAAAAATACAAATTATGCTAAAACAAATAAAAAGATACAAAATATAAAAATAAACTTAAAGTTTATAAAATTATAATTTTTATAAAAATATTATTTTTATATTATTTATTTTATAAAAGTATTAATTTTATAAATTAATAAAACTAATTAAACTAAATAAACAAATTAATTAAAACTAAAACAAATTAATTAAATATTTAAAACCTAATTAGGGTTAATAATAATTATTATTATTAATAAAACCCTAAACTGTAATTAATGCGTACTATGTTGACTTGTCAGAGGACCTCCGCGAGTGCGGTTATTCCCAGTTCAAAAGCTCCGCGAGTCGTGGAGGGTTCAGTTTCAGCTGAGAAAGGTTCGATTTTTATGCAGGATCAGATTTTTTTTTTTACTTTTTCTGTTTTATAAAATATAAAAAATCTAAATATAACTTAAATAAAAATTTAATTTTAAAACTAAAATAAAAATACTTATTTACTTTATAAATATTATAAACTCTTAAAAATATAAATATATTTTTTTTTCTTTTTGTATTTTTATATTTTTATTATTTTTAAAACTTATATTTTTTTTAAAAAGAACTTAACAAAAACTTTTATAAAAACTTTTTTTTTTTATTTTTAGCGTTGCGCTTTCGGCGTTTAAGTTCCCCGGCAGCGGCGCCAAAAATACTTGATGTGCGTAGAGGCGTATATGAAATAGCTTATATTTTACTAGGAAATACTATTAAATATGATACAATTTTACACAAGATATTTATTTATTTATAGAATGGATATACCTAAACCTTGCTACAACACTTATAGGCAGTGTACCTAATCGTACAGTAGTGTAGTTTTTAGTAAGTCCGGTTCGTTCCACAGGGAAATCTTTTAAACAAAGCTTAACGCTATATTAGTTTTATCTTATAAAAATACAAATATATATAAGTAATATTATTATTATAAAAAGGGGGTTTTTACCGTTTAATGACCAGTTTGTCGATTTTAAAACTTTAGTCTCAGTTAAAACCTAATGTAAAATATTGAATAAATAAAAGACTTAATTTAAAGCATAAAATAAATAACGATAATGAAATTGCAATAAATAAAAGTGCGATGAAATAAAATTGCGATAATTAAAAAGTGCGATAATTAAAAGTGCAATTAAATACAATGACAATAAATAAAAATGTGATAATTAGAAGTGCAATTAAATATGAAAATAAAGAAATTATGCTTATTTAAACTTCCGTAATCATGATGCTTGACGTGTTGATTTTAGTTTATTCCCATGGGTTAATTGTTCTTTGTCCTGGATTATTTAATATATCCGCCTGGTTTTTGTCCATAACAGTCCATCAGTCATAAATATAAAGTGCGAGTGTCCACGTCAAATTATCCTTATATCCGAAGTCAAATATTCCAACTAATTGGGGACTTAAATTGTAACAAGGTCTTAATACTTTTTTTAATAATTACACCAGGATGTCGACTGCGTGTAACCCAAGGTTTTAATACTTTGTTAACAATTATGCCAAGTGTCCTTGTACATAATTTCACCCTTGTTTTAATAATTCCATAGACTATTAATCCATTCCCGTGTCCGGTTAAATGAACGATTATTCGTACATATAAATATCCCGCCCATCGTGTCCGATTGAGTGTATATGGTTATTTATAGGTATGTCCAATTGTAAAACTTTATATTAAAATTAACAAACTATCATTTAGTTAAATAAATATAAAGCCCATTAATAGCCCATAGTCTAATTTCCACAAGTGTCGTTCTTTTGTCCAAACCCCAATTATGGTACAAAGCCCAATTACCCAATTTTAGTATTTAGCCCAACATCATGATTACTTCGGCATTAAATAAGCATAATAATAACTTAGCTACGAGACATTAATGAAAATAACATAAACATAACTTACAGTGGGTGTTATTAGCGTAGTGGTACACGGACAGAGTTTCGACTTACAAAACCTTAAAACATTCAACTAATCGATCCTTATTATTATCACTAACTTAAAATTAAAATTACAAATTGAGATTACGATTTGGAGTGATACTTGATACATAAAAATGGGGAAAGAAAAATATATATAAAATATAAAAGGTATATTTAAATCGTCGAAATGCATGTTCTTTTATAGGCAGAGAGTGCTCTGCGAGTGCGGTGCATTTTGGTCTTCAAAGCTCCGCGAGTGCGGAGGTCGTGATTCCAGCTCATCCAAGTTTGGATCTTAGTCTGCCGACGGATTTTATTATAAATATAATATAAATATATAATTTATATAATTAATTATATATTATATTATATTTATATACATAATTAATTTATAATTTCCAATCCGTTGCGTCGTACGTTGAAAGCTGGTTCATGTCTCGGTTCCGAATTTTCGAACGTCCTTTCGTATAATTTAATATCTTGTACTTTGCGTTTTACGGCTTGTACTCTTGTAATTTTGAGACGTTTCCCATCAATAATTGGAACCACTTTGATTGTACTTTGTACTTTTGAGCTTTTTGGTCGTTTGCGTCTTCAATTCATCGCATCTGTCTTTTGTCTTCACCTTTTATTATTTAAACGAATATCACTAGTAAATAGAACAATTGCAACTAAAAGCTTGTCTTTCTTGAGGGATAATGCTATGAAATATATGTTCGTTTTTAGCATTATCAGATATTATTATTATATTTAGTAAAAGGTTAATCATAATATATATATATATATATATATATATATATATATATATATATATATATATATATATATATATATATATATATATATATATATATATATATATATATATATAAATAATAGGTATACATATATAGAGATAGATATATATATATATATACAGATATATAGATTTCATACATATACGCTGTACTTACTAATATATACACAATCAGTATTTATTTTAATAAGTATATTATTAATATAACTATAATTATTAATTATATAAATATGGAAACCGATAAATATTTAAAGACAGATGCAATCACTTTAAGCTGTTTCCCATCGATTTCAAACTGTACAAAAATTGATTCCTGTCAAATGGGTCGTATCAATTAAGGATATAATCACAAGAACACGTCCAAAAATTTGTTACACATCTTAATCACTTTTAAATTTTTATTCTATTTTTTTCTTCCCTCTGTACTATCGGTCGACCACCATCACTAGGATCTAAGCAATTAGATATTACCACTGTATAATATTCGATCTCTGCTTCGTTATATATTACCTACTGCAATTAGAGAAGGAATGTCGATTGAAAGATTTAAGATTTTGTTTTAAAAAGAAAAATCGAACCCCTATTATTGCTTCACTTTACAATACCACGAATTCGTAACCTATTTCAAAAAGTGAAAATGCAGTTTTGTTAATATTCTTTTACTCAATCTTTTTGCCAAATATGAGCTTCCAATTCCTTTTAACGAATCTGAATTTTGAGGTCAAAGTTACAAAATAAAAAGTCAAAGAATTTGTTCTTGGTTAAATTTGAGTTCGTTTTTGTGTTTTAGGATAAATTGATGAATCAGAAAGCTTACATAAACGATTTAAAACTATTTTCATGTTATAATTAAAATCTAAAACGTCCTTAAATTTCAAATTGGATATTGAGCTCATCAAGTTCATAACCGGGTACTGTAAGAGGATTATATATTTATTTATTTTTTCTGATAAAGTTATAATCACAAATATAAGTATTACAATTCAGTTACTTTCTATTTTCAATCAATGTTCTAATCCAAAACAATCTTAAAAATCAAAATCTATTTTTTTTTGGTATTATGCGAACTGCTATATAGCAGATTATATATATATATATATATATATATATATATATATATATATATATATATATATATATATATATATATTTGATTGCTTACTGATGGAGTCAGATATTAACAAGGAATGTTTCTGGGTCAAATACAAGTTTTAAGTCGATTTAATAAACTAATTGTTAGATTACTTGATTCTGTGTTCGATTTGAGGATTGAGGAAGGAGGATAATAGGGAACAAAATAAACAGACGGGTCATATATATTTTTCTGGGATATAAAACAGAAAAGAAAGGCTGGTAGATTGGTTAAGGTGTGAGGTGGGCATACGAGAGGTCACGGGTTCGAGCCCGGTTTGGGTCATTGTTTTTACTAAAAGCCTTGAAAAGTAGTTTTCTTATTATTATTATTATTATTATTATTATTATTATTATTATTATTATTATTATTATTATTATTATTATTATTATTATTATTATTATTATTATTATTATTATTATTGTTATTAGTAATATTATGATTGTTGTTATTATTATTATTATTGTTATTATGAGTATTATAATTATTAATATTAGGATCATAATAGGTATTATTATTACTTTAAGTATTATCAATGTTATTGTCGTTATTAGTTATCATTTTAACATCACCATTATTACTTTGAATACGATTAGGATTATTATTATTTTTATTATAAAAATAGTACAAGTTATTATTATTTTCACTAATATTAGTATTAATATCATTTTTGTAAATATTAGTACTAATATTATTATTATTAACATAAGTATCATTTTTAAACAATGTCGTTATTATTTTTAGTATTATCAATATCAATAAAGTTATTATTACTAGTAAATCATTTTCATCAAAACTATCATTATTGTTACAGATAAATATTTGTACCTAAAATATACTTAATACATATTTTATAATTATATTAATAGTTTATATACTATATATCAAACATATTAACATTATTTATATAATTACTTATATATAACAAACTAACGATTTGTTTTAATATAATACCAACCATATATACATATAGATATACTAATATAACTAAATACATAGGTATTAAACATTCTAAATATATATACAACATAAATATATATAACATATAACATAAGATATAATAAGAGTTTTGGTTTTAATGGAATTTAGTATAAATTCTATATAACTAAAAATATATATAAATAATACATACTAATAAAGAAAATTATGTGATTCCACTAAATGTATTAATAAATATACAAATGATATAGGTTCGTGAATCCGAGGCCAACCTTGCATTGTTCAGTATCGTCATATGTATTTTTACTACAAAATACATTAAGTGAGTTTCATTTGCTCCCTTTTTAAATGCTTTTGCAATATATATTTTTGGGACTGAGAATACATGCACTGCTTTTATAAATGTTTGACAAAATAGACACAAGTACTTAAAACTACATTCTATGGCTGGATTATTAAACCGAATATGCCCCTTTTTATTAAGTCTGGTAATCTAAGAATTAGGGAACAGACACCCTAATTGACGCGAACTCCAAAGATAGATCTATCGGGCCCAACAAGCCCTATCCAAAGTACCGGATGCTTTAGTACTTCGAATTATATCATGTCCGAAGGAGAATCCCGGAATGATAGGGGATATTCTATATGCATATTGTTAAGGTCAGTTACCAGGTGTTCAATCCATATGAATGATATTTTTGTCTCTATGCATAGGACATATGTTTATGAGAAATGGAAATATGAAATCTTGTGGTCTATTAAAATTATGAAATGATCATTTATGTTAAACTAATGAACTCACCAACCTTTTGGTTGACACTTTAAAGCATGTTTATTCTCAGGTATGAAAGAAATCTTCTGCTGTGCATTTGCTCATTTTCAAGATATTACTTGGAGTCATTCATGACATATTTCAAAAGACGTTGCATTCGAGTCATTGAGTTCATCAAGATTATTATTTAGTCAATTATAGTTAGATATATTATGAAATGGTATGCATGTCGTTAACTTTCGATGAATTGAAAGATTGTCTTTTCCAAAAACGAATGCAATGTTTGTAAAATGTATCATATAGAGGTCAAGTACCTCGCGATGTAATCAACTGTTGTAAATCGTTTATAATCGATATGGACTTCGTCCGGATGGATTAGGACGGGTCTTCACAGTTGGTATCAGAGCGGTGGTCTTAGTGAACCGGGTCTTGCATTAGTGTGTCTAACTAATAGTCGTTAGGATGCATTAGTGAGTCTGGACTTCGACCGTGTCTGCATGTCAAAAGTTTTGCTTATCATTTTTGTCGGAAATCATCTGCTTATCATCCTTAGGAAATTATATGCTCATTATTCTTAGTCTAGACACGTTTTACTGCATTGACTGCATGAATAGTGTATAGACAAAATTCATATCTTAGCGTATCTGACAATTCATATCTTAGCGTATCTGTTACTGTAGACCTTGCCTGATATCTCTCGTAAATTTCTCTTTAATTTAAGGGATCCTGGTACTATATATATATATATATATATGTAAATTATGCATTGAGAATACCATCCAACTATCAATTACTGTCACTAAACTCTTCATATCAAAAATCTTTCCTGAGATCGCGTAAGATGGCCTCTACGAATCGACCAGGTTCCTCTGACTCCGAAGACAGCGTGACAGGAGCACACCAATCAATCAACTATCATGATTACTGGAGAAAATGGGGGTGGGTTCGCGACATACTCACCCTATGGAGAAGGGAAGAAGGTACTCCATATCATGAATCGAATCTACCACCTAACCTTGGAGTACTCGACCCGCTCACCGGCGAACCTGTTCGCAACACCGTTTATACCCTTTTTGCCAGAATTTTTCATCTTGAGACTACCATTAACGGAACTAGAGAAGATATCCAATCTCTACCCTACACTGATAACCAACCAGGGTTAGTAGAAGAAGTTAAAGAACTCCGAGCTCGAGTGTTAACTTTAGAGAGCACGGTACACAGTTTGCAAGCACCAGCAGTATCACCAACACCAGTTACATCACCAACCTTAGCACCAACAGCACTAGTACCACCAACAACAACATTCACATCACCAGCTTCAACATCTCATTCTGTACCTCGAGTATAATCATCGTTCCACATGACGTTCTACATCATTTATCTTCATTCGACATGATGATTATGTAAACTCTAATGTTTTAGAGATTATATATTCTTGTTCAAACGGTAAATCAAATGAGTTTAATATCATATCGACTCATTAAATCTATAATTACATCTGAAGAAAATATATATTTAAGTATGTTTTCATAAAGATTGTAAATAAAAAAAAAATCTTTTGTACAAACTGTTAATGGTGAAAATATTTTAACGGGTAGGTAATACCCGAGGAATATTTAGATTTCACATTAATAAGTTACACTGTACATTCTTTGAATCTAATTCAACGGTCATTTATTATCCTACTTACATCAACTGATATACGTATCTGTTCACCGCAGAATAACCATCTTCATTCAATTTCGTAATTGGATTTTGACCTATCAGAATCCGACAAGTGGCATAATGAAGAAAACATTTTACAAAAATAAAATTTGTTAGAAACAAACAAATTAAATATGAGAAATTTTGTTAAGAATTCACGCTAACTGTTCCTAGCTAATTGTTCCAAGCTAACTGATTACATTTTATTTATCGCAATTTATTTATCACAATTTACATTCTCGTAATTTTATATATCGTCATTTAATTTCTGTTATTTACTTTACGCACTTTATTTATCGTCATTTAATTTTTGTTATTTATATTCATTTTTACGCACTTTAAATATCGGGACACGTATACAAGGTTTTGACATATCATATCGACGCATCTATATATATATTATTTGGAATAACCATAGACACTCTATATGCAGTAATGCAGGAGTTAGCTATACAGGGTTGAGGTTGATTCTACAATAATATATATAGTTTGAGTTGTGATCGAGTCTGAGACATGTACACGGGTCACGATACGTATAAATTAATTTGAATATTATATAGTAAACTATATATGAATTATTATTTGTACACTGCTAACTGTGGACTATCAACTGAGGACTATCAACATTGGATAATTAAAATGAATTAAAATATTGACTATAACATATGAAACTAAACAATTCTTCAAGTTTGCCACTTGATTTCATCTTAAACCTCATTTGTATTTTGATGATTACAATCTGCGTTTAAACCTTTCATGATTCTTGAAAACACCTCAATCGAGAGGATGAACCAACCGCACTTCATCTATGGAAGGAAAGATTTATGTATATAGTTATGCACCTTAAACACTCTCGGCAAATGAGTAAACGTTTAACACGTACCTGCGTCAGATCCTTTGGCATTTATTAGCAAAAATAACTTTGCGATTCCTTTTCAAAGTAGCCAAATTTGTCACAGCTCCAGCAAGTCAATTTTGACTTTTCATTCGAAACAACCTTATTATAACCTTGATATATATGCGTGCTCTTTTAGTGTTACCAGGGAACCTTTTATATTTCACCTTATTACCAGCAGACGTACCAGCAACCTCGTTGCTTCTTGGCTTAAATCTCTCTGATAAATCATTATATTCATTCATTGAAACCCTATCATATACTCATCCACATCTTGTAACGAGAACTGCCATACCAATTACCGGGAATCAGCAATTAGTACTTTGAAAACTTACAGCATATCTACATCAACAGTTATATGTATAACATTTATCTCTTAGAATTATGATCTTTCATTCTAAAATTCTGAAAAGCATTCAGTCTACAAATCAATACTCTGAATGTTGAAAAAGGTGAATGAAGCAGCAGAAACCATAGACAACCGTAAACGACCTTAATCATCAGAAGTTGATGATAAAGAATAGTATGTTAGAAAAGCTCAGAAAAGTTGGAACTGGAAAATGGGTTGAGCTAACCACGAAGGAGACCAAGGGCAAATACAAGAACCATACCCTATATTCAAAGAATCCAGGTAATTCTGGATCCAATGAAACCTTCAACGTATATCTTGCTCCGTACTCATGTTAAAATCTTGTGGAAAATCTTTCTTCATCAACCATCGATATTAGATATTCCAAGATATCATCGTATCTTTCATTATAAATATCCTCCATATTTCTGAAGATATTTTCATATCTATTCTTATCTGAAATCATTAATCTCTTCGTGCTATCAGTGTTACATCATATAGAAACTGTTAGTTTCTATATTCTGTAAACTTTTAAGCTTAAAATATGAATGTTATTGAAGTAATGTTGGGAACTGATGCATGAGTTAGTATAATATAATGACACTTGATCAACGTGATTATATTATAGTAAGTCATGCTGAGTTTTAATGGGACGTGATGATTCACAGAATCATAACGTCATCACGTGCCATGTTACATAACTCTTTCATTCTACTTAACTTCTGAACATATCAAGAAAATATAATTTGACAAATCAAATTGTGCTACTACCTTTTCTTTCTACCTTGTATATTATGGTAATTCGAAACTCCATACCTATGAAGTCTGGACCATTACTTGCGAAAAGAAAACAAAAGACTGAAGTTCCGAAAGAGAAAGGGGGTATAAATCACAGCAAATAGGAGAGAGCATTAACTATGGATGACAATGATTATAGAAGACAGAAGCAGGGACATCGAAATATAAGGGGAGATATAAAACCCAACAACAACACCGAAATTTCAAACCGTGGATATTAATACGAATAGCAATATAAAGACACGGTAGAATTAAGAATAGTATCCCCCCAAGGTAATAGTAGAAGTAAACAGATTTTTCTGGTAGAAGATTGAAAAGAAGGATGACAGAAATGATAATTGGGAAAATAATAAGGATTAGAACTGGACTAAGCATTTTCATAATCTTTCGGATGTATGAACTAAGGAAGAAAGTATAGGAATGGTGAGAATAATGGAACGGGAGAGCTTAATTTCTAATGAAAATATCAGACAGGGTAATCAAGGCAGATCACCGTATTTAATTATAGAGATCTTAATTTCCTTATTCACCGAAGAATCAAATCTTTTCGATTTAGAAGATTTTCTATAAATCCCTTGAATTCTGGATTTTAACCAATACAACGTCAAAAGTTAAGACACACCTTATTTTCTAAATTCAACCCTGACTCTGTCAAAAGTTAAGATAAATATTTACTTTCCTATTTCACTCTTTGGTGATAGCTTCATTCGTACTCTTCGATTAATCGAATTATTTTATCTTTATTACTCAATGATGATAAAACTCTATTCATCAACTCATATTCGTCATGAAAACATTTTTATTGTTAGCCATGACCACCCCACTCAAATTTCGGGACGAAATTTCTTTAACGGGTAGGTACTGTGATGACCCGGGAATTTCTGACCAAATTTAAAACTTAATCTTTATATAAAATCTATACGATAAGCAAAGTCTGTAATATTGAAGTCTCAAAAATTTTTAAATTTGTTGCTTGAATTCAATTACCCTTTGACTGTGCCTGACGATTCACGAACAATGGTGTGTGAAAATATATATATATATATATATATATATATATATATATATATATATATATGTATATATATGATATTATTATGAATCCATATATGATTTCTACTAATAATTATTAACATATTGATATATAAAATGTATAAACAATAAATATTCAATAAAAGTTGTTATATAATATATTACATGATTAAAAATTACATAAGTAATATTTCATACATACTAGTTGTGGCAATATTATTACTTTCACTATATTTATTAAAAATACATAACAATAGTAATAAGATGATTATATAAATAAAATTTGACACATACAAAATGTTATACTATTATTATTATTAATATTATTATTATCATATTTATATTATTATAATTAGTATTAACATTAATATTAATATTATTATTATTAATTAAGGATATAATCACAAGAACACGTCCAAAAATTTGTTACACATCTTAATCACTTTTAAATTTTTATTCTATTTTTTTTCTTCCCTCTGTACTATCGGTCGACCACCATCACTAGGATCCAAGCAATTAGATATTACCACTGTATAATATTCGATCTCTGCTTCGTTATATATTACCTACTGCAATTAGAGAAGGAATGTCGATTGAAAGATTTAAGATTTTGTTTTAAAAAGAAAAACCGAACCCCTGTTCTTGATTCACTTTACAATACCACGAATTCGTAACCTATTTCAAAAAGTGAAAATGCAATTTTGTTAATATTCTTTTACTCAATCTTTCTGCCAAATATGAGCTTCCAATTCCTTTTAACGAATCTGAATTTTGAGGTCAAAGTTACAAAATAAAAAGTCAAAGAATTTGTTCTTGGTTAAATTTGAGTTCGTTTTTGTGTTTTAGGATAAATTGATGAATCAGAAAGCTTACATAAACGATTTAAAACTATTTTCATGTTATAATTAAAGTCCAAAACGTCCTTAAATTTGAAATTGGATATTGAGCTCATCAAGTTCATAACCGGGTACTGTAAGAGGATTATATATTTATTTATTTTTTCTGTTAAAGTTATAATCACAAATATAAGTATTACAATTCAGTTACTTTCTGTTTTCAATCAATGTTTTAATCCAAAATAATCTTAAAAATCAAAATCAATTTTTTTTTTTGGTATTATGCGAACTGCTATATAGCAGATTATATATATATTTTTTTTTGATTGCTTACTGATGGAGTCAGATATTAACAAGGAATGTTTCTGGGTCAAATACAAGTTTTAAGTCGATTTAATAAACTAATTGTTAGATTACTTGATTCTGTGTTCGATTTGAGGATTGAGGAAGGAGGATAATAGGGAACAAAATAAACAGACGGGTCATATATATTTTTCTGGGATATAAAACAGAAAAGAAAGGCTGGTAGATTGGTTAAGGTGTGAGGTGGGCATACGAGAGGTCACGGGTTCGAGCCCGGTTTGGGTCATTGTTTTTACTAAAAGCCTTGAAAGGTAGTTTTCTAATTATTATTATTATTATTATTATTATTATTATTATTATTATTATTATTATTATTATTATTATTATTATTATTATTATTATTATTATTATTATTATTATTATTATTATTATTATTATTATTATTAGTAATATTATGATTGTTGTTATTATTATTGTTATTGTTATTATGAGTATTATAATTATTAATATTAGGATCATAATAGGTATTATTATTACTTTAAGTATTATCAATGTTATTGTCGTTATTAGTTATCATTTTAACATCACCATTATTACTTTGAATACGATTAGGATTTTTATTATTGTTATTATAAAAATAGTACAAGTGTAACGACCCGTCAAAATCGCTATTGACGCAGCACGTTAATCATTGATTCCACAGTGAGGTTGTGACCTCTATATGATACGTTTTGATAAAATATTGCATTCATTAAAATAAGTGACTTTCTAAACATAGAAAGTTATAAACATGTGGGCGAGTGCTTAGGTATAAGCAAAACCCCAAAATACATAAGTCTTTAATTTACAGGTTGACTTCACAGTCCAATTATTTATTACACAATGCAGTTTTATTTTGAATGCAATAAACTTTGTACAAAGCATGAGAGACTCCATGCAGGCAACAAGCACATCACAGCGGAAGCATTCTAAGGACCTGAGAATAAAACATGCTAAAAAGTCAACACGAATGTTGGTGAGTTATAGGTTTAATTGCTCAAGTCATAAACATATATAAAGATAGACCACAAGATTTCATCAAAAGTTTATCAATAGATTCTACGTAACAGAGCACCCTGGTAACTAAACTTAACGCTATAGTGATAATTACCCCATTCGTTTTAATACACGCAAACCAACGTGTCTTAAACTCAAATAACATACTTCCGTTAAAAGGCTAGCGCTCTAGCTCGGACGGGGATGTCAAGCCCTATGGATCCATATACAATTATTCGCGCCCACCAGTCCATATCCTATGTACTGGCAGCTACTAGTTACCAAGGCTAAGGGATTTTCGGTTTAACTCAGTGTAGAGTTTAGTATGTACTTGTGTCTTATTGCGTTTAAATAAATTGCATGTATTCTCAGCCCAAAAATATTTAAAGTATTTAAAAAGGGAGACTATAACTCACAGTTCAATATTGAGACTCAATATTGTTGGCAAATTGCATTGACGTAATGATGGTAGACGACTTTATGGTTGACCTTGGATTCAAGAACAATACCCCTAACAATACCCAATATTTCCTTAGCTTAAAACGGTTTGAAACCCGAATTAAAAATACCCTTGTATATACCTTATTATTATTAAACTTAAATTTAAAATTATAATTATAATATTAATATAAATATTGAGAGATAATTGTGATAAACTTCGTCGAACAAACTGCGTATTTATATTACTTTTCGATTTACTGTAGCTCATGCGATCGCATGAGTTTTCAGTGTTTTTGCCATGCGATCGCATGGCCGCCTTTTCCATTTTTATTTGCTAGTTCGTCGACATCAAATAGTGTTTACTATAGCAAATAGTGTACTGTAGCAAATAGTGTTTTACTATAGCAAATAGTGTTTACTGTAGCAAATAGTGTTTACTGTAGCAAATAGTGTTTACTGTAGCAAATCACTGTAGCAAAGTCGTTTTCACTGTAGAAATGTAGCAAAATACGGTTTCACTGTAGCAAATAGTGTTTTACTGTAGCAAAGTAATTTTTACTGTAGCAAATAGGGTTTTAGTGTAGGAAAGTCATTTTTTACTTGTACATATATATATATATATATATATATATATATATATATATATATATATACATATAATTGTTCATGAATCGTCGAGAGTAATCAAAGGTAATTGTATATATGAAACAGTTCTAAAATTTTGAGACTCAATCTAACAGACTTTGTTTAACGTGTTAAAATAATAAATCGTATAGAGAATTGGTTTAAATAAGTCAAAAATTTTCGGGTCATCACAGTACCTCCCCGTTAAAGAAAATTTCGTCCCGAAATTTTGAGTAGTACCTGTTTCATGAGCGATATCAGTGAACAAATGTGGATACTTTTGCTTCATTTGATCTTCACGTTCCTAAGCAAACTCGGGTCCTCGTCTTGCATTTCAACGAACCCTAACTATCGGTATTTTGCTTTGTTTTAATTGTTTGACCTCACGGTCCATGATTTCAACAGGTTCTTCGACAAAGTGGAGTTTATCATTGATTCGTATTTCGTCAAGAGGAATTATGACATCCTCTTCAGCTAAACATTTTTTCAAATTTGACACGTGAAATGTGTCATGAACACTACTAAGGTCTTGCAGTAGCTTTAATCGATAAGCAACTGCTCTAATTCTTTCGGTGATTTCAAAGGGTCCTACGTACCTAGGACTTAGCTTTCCTTGTTTACCGAATCGTACAACACCTTTTCAGGGTGACACTTTCAACATGACTTTGTCGCCCACTTGAAATTCTAGCAGTTTTCTTCTTACATCAGCATAACTCTTTTGGCGACTCATGGCCGTTTTCAATCGCTGTTGTATTTGAATGATCTTTTCGGTGGTTTCGTGAATAATTTCTGGTCCAGTAAGTTGTCTTTCTCCTACTTCACTCCAACAGATAGGAGATCTGCACTTTCTACCGTAAAGTGCTTCAAATGGCACTGCGTTGATGCTCGTATGATAGCTGTTATTGTATGAAAATTCTGCCAACGGTAAGTGTCGATCCCAACTGGTTCCAAAGTCAATCATGCATGCCCGTAACATGTCTTCCAATGTTTGTATTGTTCTTTCACTTTGACCATCTGTCTGTGGGTGATAAGCGGTGCTCATATCTAATCGAGTTCCCAATGCTTTTTGTAATGACTGCCAGAAATGTGATGTGAATCGGGTGTCGCGATCAGATATAATGGAGATAGGTACACCATGCCTGGAAACTACTTCCTTCAAATATAGGCGTGCTAATTTCTCCATACTGTCTGTCTCCTTTATTGGTAGAAAGTGAGCTGATTTAGTTAGACGATCAACTATCACCCAAATAGTGTCATGACTACTTGTAGTCCTTGGCAATTTCGTAATGAAATCCATGGTTATTCTTTCCCATTTCCACTGCGGAATTTCTGGTTGTTGCAGTAATCCTGACGGTTTTTGGTGCTCAGCTTTGACCTTTGCACACGTCAAACATTTGCTTACATAAGTAGCAATTTCTGTCTTCATATTAGGCCACCAATAAAACTTCTTGAGATCGTGGTACATTTTCCCATTTCCTGGGTGAATTGAGTACCTCGTTTTGTGTACTTCATCCAGTACTAGTTGCCTTAGATTACCATGTTTTGGTACCCATATCCTATCAGCAAAATACAGGGTTCCATCGGCTTTTACTTCAAGCTGTTTTTCTAACCCTCTGCTCATTTCGCCTTTTTCATTTTCTTCTTTTAAAGCCTCTAACTATGCTACTTGAATTTGCTTTGTGAGATCAGTACGAATTGTAATATTCAAAGCTCGGACCCTAAGAGGTTTTACTCTTTCTTTTCGACTTAGGGCATCAGCTACAACATTAGCCTTTCCGGGGTGGTAACGGATTTCACAATCGTAATCGTTTAACAACTCTACCCAGCGACGTTGCCTCATATTGAGTTGTTTTTGATCAAAAATATGCTGAAGACTCTTATGGTCAGTGTACACTGTACACTTGGTGCCATATAGGTAGTGTCTCCATATTTTGAGTGCAAAAACTACTGCTCCAAGTTCCAAATCGTGCGTCGTATAGTTCTTTTCATGAATTTTTAGTTGTCGTGAGGCATATGCGATAACTTTTGTGCGTTACATTAATACACATCCTAAACCTTGGTGCGAAGCGTCAGAATAGATCACGAAATCATCATTTCCTTCCGGTAATGACAAAATGGGTGCAGACGTTAACTTCTTCTTTAATAACTGAAATGAGGATTCCTGTTCCGTGGACCAATCATACTTCTTTCCCTTTTGAGTCAATGCAGTTAAGGGTTTGGCAATTCTATAGAAATCTTGAATGAATCTTCGGTAGTAGCAGCAAGACCTAAGAATTGACGGATTTGTGTTGGAGTCTTCGGTGTTTCCCATTTACTAATGGCTTCGATCTTGGCAGGGTCAACTTTAATTCCATGTTTACTGACAACATGGCCCAAAAATTGTACTTCTTGTAACCAGAAATCACACTTCGAAAATTTTGCGTACAATTCTTCTTTCTTGAGTATCTCTAGTACCAGTCTTAAGTGTTGCTCATGTTCTTTCTTGTTCTTCGAGTAAATCAATATGTCGTCGATAAAAACAATGACAAATTTGTCTAAATACGGTCTACAGATGCGATTCATTAGATCCATGAATATTGCTGCAGCATTAGTTAATCCAAAAGGCATGACTAGAAACTCATAGTGACCGTAACGGGTTCTGAACGCGGTTTTAGGAACATCTTCTTCCTTCACTCTCAGCTGATGATATCCGGAGCGTAAATCAATCTTAGAATAAACACTTGATCCTTGCAATTGATCAAACAAATCATCAATCCTCGGTAATGGGTACCGATTCTTGATCGTTAATTTGTTTAATTCTCGGTAATCTATGCACATTCTCATAGATCCATCCTTCTTCTTGACGAACAGAATAGGAGCACCCCAAGGTGAAAAACTATGACGAATAAAACCACGGTCCGATAATTCTTGCAACTGGTCTTGTAATTCTTGCATTTCTGAAGGTGCAAGTCTACATGGAGATCGGGCTACAGGTGCAGCTCCTGGTATGAGATCAATTTAGAATTCTACACATCTGTGTGGAGGTAGCCCCGGTAATTCTTCTGGAAATACTCCGGGATATTCTCTTACAACCGGCATGTCATTAATGCTTCTTTCTTCAGTATCGATCTTCTTTATGTGTGCCAGAATAGCATAGCAACCTTTTCTTATAAGTTTTTGGGCCTTCATACAGCTGATAAAGTTCAGCTTTGAGTTGCTCTTCTCCCCATAAATCATTAATGACGTTTCATCCTTACGAGGGATGCGGATTGCTTTCTCAGCGCAAACAACTTCCGCTCTTGTTTTGGACATCCAGTCCATGCCAACGATTACGTCAAAACTTCCTAATTCTACGGGTATCAAATCAATTTTGAAGGTTTCACCAGCGAGATTCATTTCGCAACCATGGCAAATTTTATCGGCTTTTATCAGTTTACCATTAGCTAATTCAATAGTATATTTATCGTCTAGAGGCAATGATGCACATTTTAGTTTAGAACTAAAGTCTTTACACATATAACTTCTATCAGCACCCGTATCAAACATAATAGAAGCTAGTTGATTATTAACGGTAAACGTACCCGTGATAAGATTAGGATCCTCACGTGCTTCACTGGTACTAACATTAAATGCCCTCCCACATGCGGGTTCTTTGTTCTTCTCCTTATCAGGGCATTGATTTATAAAGTGACCAGACTTCCCGCATGAAATGTCCCGTTCTTATTGATTAAAAACGTTCCATATTAATTGATTTCGTTACGAGGTTTTGACCTCTATATGAGACGTTTTTCAAAGACTGCATTCATTTTAAAACAAACCATAACCTTTATTTCATCAATAAAGGTTTAAAAAGCTTTACATAGATTATCAAATAATGATAATCTAAAATATCCTGTTTACACACGACCATTACATAATGGTTTACAATACAAATATGTTACAACAAAATAAGTTTCTTGAATGCAGTTTTTACACAATATCATACAAGCATGGACTCCAAATCTCGTCCTTATTTAAGTATGTGACAGCGGAAGCTCTTAATAATCACCTAAGAATAAACATGCTTAAAACGTCAACAAAAATGTTGGTGAGTTATAGGTTAAACCTATATATATCAAATCATAATAATAGACCACAAGATTTCATATTTCAATAAACATCCCATACATAGAGATAAAAGTCATTCATATGGTGAACACCTGGTAACCGACATTAACAAGATGCATATATAAGAATATCCCCATCATTCCAGGACACCCTTCGGATATGATATAAATTTCGAAGTACTAAAGCATCCGGTACTTTGGATGGGGCTTGTTGGGCCCGATAGATCTATCTTTAGGATTCGCGTCAATTAGGGTGTCTGTTCCCTAATTCTTAAATTACCAGACTTGAAAAAAAGGGGCATATTCGATTTCGATAATTCAACCATAGAATGTAGTTTCACGTACTTGTGTCTATTTTGTAAATCATTTATAAAACTTGCATATATTCTCATCCCAAAAATATTAGATTTTAAAAGTGGGACTATAACTCACTTTCACAGATTTTTACTTCGTCGGGAAGTAAGACTTGGCCACTGGTTGATTCACGAACCTATAACAATATATACATATATATCAAAGTATGTTCAAAATATATTTACAACACTTTTAATATATTTTGATGTTTTAAGTTTATTAAGTCAGCTGTCCTCGTTAGTAACCTACAACTAGTTGTCCACAGTTAGATGTACAGAAATAAATCGATAAATATTATCTTGAATCAATCCACGACCCAGTGTATACGTATCTCAGTATTGATCAAAACTCAAACCATATATATTTTGGAATCAACCTCAACCCTGTATAGCTAACTCCAACATTCACATATAGAGTGTCTATGGTTGTTCCGAAATATATATAGATGTGTCGACATGATAGGTCGAAACATTGTATACGTGTCTATGGTATCTCAAGATTACATAATATACAATACAAGTTGATTAAGTTATGGTTGGAATAGATTTGTTACCAATTTTCACGTAGCTAAAATGAGAAAAATTATCCAATCTTGTTTTACCCATAACTTCTTCATTTTAAATCCGTTTTGAGTGAATCAAATTGCTATGGTTTCATATTGAACCCTATTTTATGAATCTAAACAGAAAAAGTATAGGTTTATAGCCGGAAAAATAAGTTACAAGTCATTTTTGTAAAGGTAGTCATTTCAGTCGAAAGAACGACGTCTAGATGACCATTTTAGAAAACATACTTCCACTTTGAGTTTAACCATAATTTTTGGATATAGTTTCATGTTCATAATAAAAATAATTTTCTCAGAATAACAACTTTTAAATCAAAGTTTATCATAGTTTTTAATTAACGAACCCAAAACAGCCCGCGGTGTTACTACGACGGCGTAAATCCGGTTTTACGGTGTTTTTCGTGTTTCCAGGTTTTAAATCATTAAGTTAGCATATCATATAGATATAGAACATGTGTTTAGTTTATTTTAAAAGTCAAGTTAGAAGGATTAACTTTTGTTTGCGAACAAGTTTAGAATTAACTAAACTATGTTCTAGTGATTACAAGTTTAAACCTTCGAATAAGATAGCTTTATATGTATGAATCGAATGATGTTATGAACATCATTACTACCTTAAGTTCCTTGGATAAACCTACTGGAAAAGAGAAAAATGGATCTAGCTTCAATGGATCCTTGGATGGCTCGAAGTTCTTGAAGCAGAATCATGACACGAAAACAGGTTCAAGTAAGATCATCACTTGAAATAAGATTGTTATAGTTATAGAAATTGAACCAAAGTTTGAATATGATTATTACCTTGTATTAGAATGATAACCTACTGTAAGAAACAAAGATTTCTTGAGGTTGGATGATCACCTTACAAGATTGGAAGTGAGCTAGCAAACTTGAAAGTATTCTTGATTTTATGTAACTAGAACTTGTAGAATTTATGAAGAAAACTTAGAACTTGAAGATAGAACTTGAGAGAGATCAATTAGATGAAGAAAATTGAAGAATGAAAGTGTTTGTAGGTGTTTTTGGTCGTTGGTGTATGGATTAGATATAAAGGATATATAATTTTGTTTTCATGTAAATAAGTCATGAATGATTACTCATATTTTTGTAATTTTATGAGATATTTCATGCTAGTTGCCAAATGATGGTTCCCACATGTGTTAGGTAACTCACATGGGCTGCTAAGAGCTGATCATTGGAGTGTATATACCAATAGTACATACATCTAAAAGCTGTGTATTGTACGAGTACGAATATGGGTGCATACGAGTAGAATTGTTGATGAAACTGAACGAGGATGTAATTGTAAGCATTTTTGTTAAGTAGAAGTATTTTGATAAGTGTATTGAAGTCTTTCAAAAGTGTATAAATACATATTAAAATACTACATGTATATACATTTTAACTAAGTCGTTAAGTCATCGTTAGTCGTTACATGTAAGTGTTGTTTTGAAACCTTTAGGTTAACGATCTTGTTAAATGTTGTTAACCCAATGTTTATAATATCAAATGAGATTTTAAATTATTATATTATCATGATATTATCATGTAGGAATATCTCTTAATATGATATATATATATACATTAAATCTCTTTACAACGATAATCGTTACATATATGTCTCGTTTAAAAATCATTAAGTTAGTAGTCTTGTTTTTACATATATAGTTCATTGTTAATATACTTAATGATATGTTTACTTATCATAGTATCATGTTAACTATATATATATCCATATATATGTCATCATATAGTTTTTACAAGTTTTAACGTTCGTGAATCACCGGTCAACTTGGGTGGTCAATTGTCTATATGAAACATATTTCAATTAATCAAGTCTTAACAAGTTTGATTGCTTAACATGTTGGAAACATCTAATCATGTAAATATCAATCTCAATTAATATATATAAACATGGAAAAGTTCGGGTCACTACAGTACCTACCCGTTAAATAAATTTCGTCCCGAAATTTTAAGCTGTTGAAGGTGTTGACGAATCTTCTGGAAATAGATGCGGGAATTTCTTCTTCATCTGATCTTCACGCTCCCAGGTGAACTCGGGTCCTCTACGAGCATTCCATCAAACCTTAACAATTGGTATCTTGTTTTGCTTAAGTCTTTTAACCTCACGATCCATTATTTCGACGGGTTCTTCGATGAACTGAAGTTTTTCGTTGATTTGGATTTCATCTAACGGAATAGTGAGATCTTCTTTAGCAAAACATTTCTTCAAATTCGAGATGTGGAAAGTGTTATGTACAGCCGCGAGTTGTTGAGGTAACTCAAGTCGGTAAGCTACTGGTCCGACACGATCTATAATCTTGAATGGTCCAAAAAACCTTGGATTTAATTTCCCTCGTTTACCAAATCCAACAACGCCTTTCCAAGGTGCAACTTTAAGCATGACCATCTCTCCAATTTCAAATTCTATATCTTTTCTTTTAATGTCAGCGTAGCTCTTTTGTCGACTTTGGGCGGTTTTCAACCGTTGTTGAATTTGGATGATCTTCTCGGTAGTTTCTTGTATAATCTCCGGACCCGTAATCTATCTATCCCCTACTTCACTCCAACAAATCAGAGACCTGCATTTTCTACCATAAAGTGCTTCAAACGGCGCCATCTCAATGCTTGAATGGTAGCTGTTGTTGTAGGAAAATTCTGCTAACGGTAGATGTCGATCCCAACTGTTTCCGAAATCAATAACACATGCTCGTAGCATGTCTTCAAGTGTTTGTATCATCCTTTTGCTCTGCCCATCAGTTTGTGGATGATAGGCAGTACTCATGTCTAGACGAGTTCCTAATGCTTGCTGTAATGTCTGCCAGAATCTTGAAATAAATCTGCCATCCCTATCAGAGATAATAGAGATTGGTATTCCATGTCTGGAGACTACTTCCTTCAAATACAGTCGTGCTAACTTCTCCATCTTGTCATCTTCTCTTATTAGCAGGAAGTGTGCTGATTTGGTGAGACGATCAACTATTACCCAAATAGTATCAAAACCACTTGCAGTCCTTGGCAATTTAGTGATGAAATCCATGGTAATGTTTTCCCATTTCCATTCAGGGATTTCGGGTTGTTGAAGTAGACCTGATGGTTTCTGATGCTCAGCTTTGACCTTAGAACACGTCAAACATTCTTCTACGTATTTAGCAACATCGGCTTTCATACCCGGCCACCAAAAATGTTTCTTGAGATCCTTGTACATCTTCCCCGTTCCAGGATGTATTGAGTATCTGGTTTTATGAGCTTCTCTAAGTACCATTTCTCTCATATCTCCAAATTTTGGTACCCAAATCCTTTCAGCCCTATACCGGGTTCCGTCTTCCTGAATATTAAGATGCTTCTCCGATCCTTTAGGTATTTCATCCTTTAAATTTCCCTCTTTTAAAACTCCTTGTTGCGCCTCCTTTATTTGAGTAGTAAGGTTATTATGAATCATTATATTCATAGATTTTACTCGAATGGGTTCTCTGTCCTTCCTGCTCAAGGCATCGGCTACCACATTTGCCTTCCCCGGGTGGTAACGAATCTCAAAGTCGTAATCATTCAACAATTCAATCCACCTACGCTGCCTCATATTCAGTTGTTTCTGATTAAATATGTGTTGAAGACTTTTGTGGTCGGTATATATAATACGTTTGACCCCATATAAGTAGTTCCTCCAAGTCTTTAATGCAAAAACAACCGCGCCTAATTCCAAATCATGCGTCGTATAATTTTGTTCGTGAATCTTCAATTGTCTAGACGCATAAGCAATCACCTTCGTTCGTTGCATTAATACACAACCGAGACCTTGCTTTGATGCGTCACAATAAATCAAAAAATCATCATTTCCTTCAGGAAATGACAATATAGGTGCCGTAGTTAACTTTTTCTTCAATAACTGAAACGCTTTCTCTTGTCCATCATTCCATTCAAATTTCTTCCCTTTATGCGTTAATGCAGTCAAGGGTTTTGCTATTCTGGAAAAGTCTTGGATGAACCTTCTGTAGTAACCAGCTAGTCCTAAAAACTGGCGTATGTGTTTTGGAGTTTTTGGGGTTTCCCACTTTTCAACAGTTTCTATCTTTGCCGGATCCACCTTAATACCTTCTTTGTTCACTATGTGACCGAGGAATTGAACTTCTTCCAACCAAAATGCACACTTTGAAAACTTAGCGTACAATTCTTCCTTCCTCAATACTTCTAACACCTTTCTCAAATGTTCACCGTGTTCTTGGTCATTCTTTGAGTAAATAAGTATGTCATCAATGAAAACAATGACAAACTTGTCAAGGTATGGTCCACACACTCGGTTCATAAGGTCCATGAACACAGCTGGTGCATTAGTTAAACCAAACGGCATGACCATAAACTCGTATTGACCGTAACGTGTTCTGAAAGAAGTCTTTGGAATATCATCTTCTTTCACCCACATTTGATGATACCCGGAACGCAAGTCAATCTTTGAATAAACAGACGAGCCTTGTAGTTGATCAAATAAGTCGTCGATTCTCGGTAGTGGGTAGCGGTTCTTGATGGTAAGTTTGTTCAACTCTCGGTAGTCGATACATAACCTGAATGTACCATCTTTCTTCTTGACAAACAAAACCGGAGCTCCCCAAGGTGATGTGCTTGGTCGAATGAAACCACGCTCTAAAAGTTCTTGTAATTGGCTTTGCAGTTCTTTCATCTCACTGGGTGCGAGTCTGTAAGGAGCACGAGCTATTGGTGCAGCTCCTGGTACAAGATCTATTTGAAATTCAACGGATCGATGTGGGGGTAATCCCGGTAATTCTTTCGGAAATACATCGGGAAATTCTTTTGCAATGGGAACATCATTGATGCTCTTTTCTTCAGTTTGTACTTTCTCGACGTGTGCTAGAACAGCATAGCAACCTTTTTTTATTAGTTTTTGTGCCTTCAAATTACTAATAAGATGTAGCTTCGTGTTGCCCTTTTCTCCGTACACCATTAAGGGTTTTCCTTTTTCTCGTATAATGCGAATTGCATTTTTGTAACAAACGATCTCTGCTTTCACTTCTTTCAACCAGTCCATACCGATTATCACATCAAAACTCCCTAACTCTACTGGTATCAAATCAATCTTAAATGTTTCGCTAACCAGTTTAATTTCTCGATTCTGACATATATTATCTGCTGAAATTAATTTACCATTTGCTAATTCGAGTAAAAATTTACTATCCAAAGGCGTCAATGGACAACTTAATTTAGCACAAAAATCTCTACTCATATAGCTTCTATCCGCACCCGAATCAAATAAAACGTAAGCAGATTTATTGTCAATAAGAAACGTACCCGTAACAAGCTCCGGGTCTTCTTGTGCCTCTGCCGCATTAATATTGAAAACTCTTCCGCGGCCTTGTCCATTCGTGTTCTCCTAGTTCGGGCAATTTCTAATAATGTGGCCCGGTTTTCCACATTTATAACAAACTACATTGGCATAACTTGCTCCGACACTACTTGCTTCGCCATTACTCGTTCCGACACCATTTGTTCCTTTCGTTCTATTAACCCCTGGTCCGTAGACCTCACACTTCGCCGCGCTATGACCATTTCTTTTACACTTGTTGCAAAATTTGGTGCAGAACCCCGAGTGATACTTTTCACACCTTTGGCATAGCTGCTTCTTATTGTTGTTGTTGTTGTTGCGGTTATTATTGTTGTTGGGATGATTGTTGTAGTTGTTGTTGTTGTTGTTGTTGTTGTTGGGCCGTTTGTTGTAGTTGCGATTGATGTTGCGATTGTTGGGATAATTGTTGCGATTATTGTTGTAATTGCTGTTGTTGTTGTATTGGTGATTCTTATCACCTTTTTCCTCCCACTTTCTTTTGACTTGCTTCACATTGGCCTCTTCAGCAGTCTGTTCTTTAATTCTTTCTTCAATCTGGTTCACTAATTTGTGAGCCATTCTGCATGCCTGTTGTATGGAGGCGGGCTCGTGTGAACTTATATCTTCTTGGATTCTTTCCGGTAATCCTTTCACAAACGCGTCGATCTTCTCTTCCTCATCTTCAAATGCTCCCGGACACAATAGGCACAATTCTGTGAATCGTCTTTCGTACGTGGTAATATCAAATCCTTGGGTTCGTAACCCTCTAAGTTCTGTCTCGAGCTTATTGACCTCGGTTCTGGGACGGTACTTCTCGTTCATCAAGTGCTTGAATGCTGACCACGGTAGTGCGTACGCATCATCTTGTCCCACTTGCTCTAGATAGGTATTCCACCATGTTAACGCAGAACCTGTGAAGGTATGCGTAGCGTACTTCACTTTGTCCTCTTCAGTACACTTACTTATGGCAAACACCGATTCGACCTTCTCGGTCCACCATTTCAATCCGATCGGTCCTTCGGTTCCATCAAATTCCAAAGGTTTGCAGGCAGTGAATTCTTTGTAGGTGCATCCTACACGATTTCCTGTAGTACTAGATCCAAGGTTATTGTTGGTATATAGCGCAGCCTGTACTGCGGCTATGTTTGAAGCTAGAAAAGTACGGAATTCCTCTTCATTCATATTCACGGTGTGTCGAGTAGTCGGTGCCATTTCCTTCAAAATTATCAAATGGAACAAGTTAATCATACAGAATATTAAGAGTAGTTAATAGTATTTCGTAGCATAATATGAACTCATTTATAAAAGCTTTTTCTTCATATTAGCTTTTTATAAGTTTAAATTCGGGTAGTACCTACCCGTTAAGTTCATACTTAGTAGCTAATATACAATTCAACTACTACAATTCTATATGAAAAACTGATTATAATAATATTTCGCGTTCAAACTTTTATACAATATTTTACAAACTTACAATACCGCTTATTTTACATAAAGCATGAAATATAGCACACAATAACTTTGATACAAGATAGTTGTGAAATAATTCTAGCTAGTACACAAGTCGTTCAGCAAAGGAAATAAAGACACGTAATTCATACGTTCAGAAACAAGTCATGCATTCTGGTTTTACTAGGATTACTTCCCATCCTTGGTCTTGTGGAACATAACCGTTATGGCCGTTGATAAGACAGCGTGTTGTAACGCCGTCAAAGGGGCGAGGGTTACGTAATGTCCAACAGTCCCGTAACAATCTAAAAACCTCATTTCTTACCCCAATTACCGACTCCGTCACTTGTGGGAACGTTTTGTTTAATAGTTGTAGCCCGATGTTCTTGTTCTCACTTTGGTGAGAAGCGAACATTACTAATCCGTAAGCATAACATGCTTCTTTATGTTGCATGTTAGCCGCTTTTTCTAAATCACGAAGTCCAATATTCGGATATATTGAGTCAAAATAATTTCTTAACCCATTGCGTAAAATAGCATTTGGGTTCCCCGCAATATATGCGTCAAAGTAAACACATCGTAACTTATGGATTTCCCAATGTGATATCCCCCATCTTTCGAACGAAAGCCTTTTATAAACCAAGGCATTCTTGGAACGTTCTTCGAATGTCTTACAAACTGATCTCGCCTTAAATAGTTGTGTCGAAGAATTCTGACCGACTCTAGACAAGATTTCATCAATCATGTCTCCGGGTAGGTCTCTTAAAATATTGGGTTGTCTATCCATTTTTGTGTTTTTATACTGTAAAATAGACAAGAGTTAGATTCATAAAAAAAAATACTTATTAATACAAGCAATTTTTACATATATCATAAAGCATAAGCACACTATATTACATATATTACACCACACGAATACAACTATCTTATTCCGACTCGCTTGTTTCTTCTTCTTCGGTTTTGGTTCGTTTTGCCAAGTTTCTAGGGATATATGATGTTCCCCTAATACGAGCCGTCGTAATCCACATTGGTTTAGAAAAACCTGGTGGTTTAGAGGTTCCCGGGTCATTGTTACAACTTAAGGACTTCGGGGGTTGACGATACATATAAAGTTCATCGGGGTTGGAATTAGATTTCTCTATTTTTATGCCCTTTCCCTTATTATTTTCTTTTGCCTTTTTAAATTCAGTTGGGGTAATTTCTATAACATCATCGGAATTCTCGTCGGAATCCGATTCATCGGAGAATTGGTAATCCTCCCAATATTTTGCTTCCTTGGCGGAAACACCATTGACCATAATTAACCTTGGTCGGTTGGTTGAGGATTTTCTTTTACTTAACCGTTTTATTATTTCCCTCACCGGTTCTATTTCTTCATCCGGTTCCGATTTTTCTTCCGGTTCCGATTCTTCTTCCGGTTCCGACTCTTCTTCCGGTTCCTCTTCGGAAACTTGTGAATCAGTCCACGAATCATTCCAATTTACATTTGACTCTTCATTATTATTAGGTGATTCAATGGGACTTGTTCTAGAGGTAGACATCTATCACATAATATCAAACGCGTTAAGAGATTAATATATCACATAATATTCACATGTTAAAAATATATAGTTTCCAACAAAATTTGTTAAGCAATCATTTTTCAAGTAAACACGGTCGAAGTCCAGACTCACTAATGCATCCTAACAAACTCGATAAGACACACTAATGCAAAATTCTGGTTCTCAAAGACCAACGCTCGGATACCAACTGAAATGTCCTGTTCTTATTGATTAAAAACGTTCTATATTAATTGATTTCGTTGCGAGGTTTTGACCTCTATATGAGACGTTTTTCAAAGACTGCATTCATTTTAAAACAAACCATAACCTTTATTTCATCAATAAAGGTTTAAAAAGCTTTATGTAGATTATCAAATAATGATAATCTAAAATATCATGTTTACACACGACCATTACATAATGGTTTACAATACAAATATGTTACAACAAAATAAGTTTCTTGAATGCAGTTTTTACACAATATCATACAAGCATGGACTCCAAATCTCGTCCTTATTTAAGTATGCGACAGCGGAAGATCTTAATAATCACCTGAGAATAAACATGCTTAAAACGTCAACAAAAATGTTGGTGAGTTATAGGTTTAACCTATATATATCAAATCATAATAATAGACCACAAGATTTCATATTTCAATAAACATCCCATACATAGAGATAAAAGTCATTCATATGGTGAACACCTGGTAACCGACATTAACAAGATGCATATATAAGAATATCCCCATCATTCCGGGACACCCTTCGGATATGATATAAATTTCAAAGTACTAAAGCATCCGGTACTTTGGATGGGGCTTGTTGGGCCCGATAGATCTATCTTTAGGATTCGCGTCAATTAGGGTGTCTGTTCCCTAATTCTTAGATTACCAGACTTAATAAAAAGGGGCATATTCGATTTCGATAATTCAACCATAGAATGTAGTTTCACGTACTTGTGTCTATTTTGTAAATCATTTATAAAACCTGCATGTATTCTCATCCCAAAAATATTAGATTTTAAAAGTGGGACTATAACTCACTTTCACAGATTTTTACTTCGTCGAGAAGTAAGACTTGGCCACTGGTTGATTCACGAACCTATAACAATATATACATATATATCAAAGTATGTTCAAAATATATTTACAACACTTTTAATATATTTTGATGTTTTAAGTTTATTAAGTCAGCTGTCCTCGTTAGTAACCTACAACTAGTTGTCCACAGTTAGATGTACAGAAATAAATCGATAAATATTATCTTGAATCAATCCACGACCCAGTGTATATGTATCTCAGTATTGATCACAACTCAAACTATATATATTTTGGAATCAACCTCAACCCTGTATAGCTAACTCCAACATTCACATATAGAGTGTCTATGGTTGTTCCGAAATATATATAGATGTGTCGACATGATAGGTCGAAACATTGTATACGTGTCTATGGTATCTCAAGATTACATAATATACAATACAAGTTGATTAAGTTATGGTTGGAATAGATTTGTTACCAATTTTCACGTAGCTAAAATGAGAAAAATTATCCAATCTTGTTTTACCCATAACTTCTTCATTTTAAATCCGTTTTGAGTGAATCAAATTGCTATGGTTTCATATTGAACCCTATTTTATGAATCTAAACAGAAAAATTATAGGTTTATAGTCGGAAAAATAAGTTACAAGTCGTTTTTGTAAAGGTAGTCATTTCAGTCGAAAGAACGACGTCTAGATGACCATTTTAGAAAACATAATTCCACTTTGAGTTTAACCATAATTTTTGGATATAGTTTCATGTTCATAATAAAAATAATTTTCTCAGAATAACAACGTTTAAATCAAAGTTTATCATAGTTTTTAATTAACTAACCCAAAACAGCCCGCGGTGTTACTACGACGGCGTAAATCCGGTTTTACGGTGTTTTTCGTGTTTTCAGGTTTTAAATCATTAAGTTAGCATATCATATAGATATAGAACATGTGTTTAGTTTATTTTAAAAGTCAAGTTAGAAGGATTAACTTTTGTTTGCGAACAAGTTTAGAATTAACTAAACTATGTTCTAGTGATTACAAGTTTAAACCTTCGAATAAGATAGCTTTATATGTATGAATCGAATGATGTTATGAACATCAGTACTACCTAAAGTTCCTTGGATAAACCTACTGGAAAAGAGAAAAATGGATCTAGCTTCAATGGATCCTTGGATGGCTCGAAGTTCTTGAAGCAGAATCATGACACGAAAACAAGTTCAAGTAAGATCATCACTTGAAATAAGATTGTTATAGTTATAGAAATTGAACCAAAGTTTGAATATGATTATTACCTTGTATTAGAATGATAACCTACTGTAAGAAACAAAGATTTCTTGAGGTTGGATGATCACCTTACAAGATTGGAAGTGAGCTAGCAAACTTGAAAGTATTCTTGATTTTATGTAACTAGAACTTGTAGAATTTATGAAGAACACTTAGAACATGAAGATAGAACTTGAGAGAGATCAATTAGATGAAGAAAATTGAAGAATAAAAGTGTTTGTAGGTGTTTTTGGTCATTGGTGTATGGATTAGATATAAAGGATATATAATTTTGTTTTCATGTAAATAAGTCATGAATGATTACTCATATTTTTGTAATTTTATGAGATATTTCATGCTAGTTGCCAAATGATGGTTCCCACATGTGTTAGGTGACTCACATGGGCTGCTAAGAGCTGATCATTGGAGTGTATATACCAATAGTACATACATCTAAAAGCTGTGTATTGTACGAGTACGAATACGGGTGCATACGAGTAGAATTGTTGATGAAACTGAACGAGGATGTAATTGTAAGCATTTTTGTTAAGTAGAAGTATTTTGATAAGTGTATTGAAGTCTTTCAAAAGTGTATAAATACATATTAAAACACTACATGTATATACATTTTAACTGAGTCGTTAAGTCATCGTTAGTCGTTACATGTAAGTGTTGTTTTGAAACCTTTAGGTTAACGATCTTGTTAAATGTTGTTAACCCAATGTTTATAATATCAAATGAGATTTTAAATTATTATATCATCATGATATTATCATGTATGAATATCTCTTAATATGATATATATACATTAAATCTCTTTACAACGATAATCGTTACATATATGTCTCGTTTAAAAATCATTAAGTTAGTAGTCTTGTTTTTACATATATAGTTCATTGTTAATATACTTAATGATATGTTTACTTATCATAGTATCATGTTAACTATATATATATCCATATATATGTCATCATATAGTTTTTACAAGTTTTAACGTTCGTGAATCACCGGTCAACTTGGGTGGTCAATTGTCTATATGAAACATATTTCAATTAATCAAGTCTTAACAAGTTTGATTGCTTAACATGTTGGAAATATTTAATCATGTAAATATCAATCTCAATTAATATATATAAACATGGAAAAGTTCGGGTCACTACACCGCATCCATAACATTTCTTGACATCGGTCGATTTTGTCTTTACTTCAGAAACGGTGGCATAACAATCTTTCGCCACATGTCCTTTCTTGTTGCACTTATCACAGACCACTTGGCAATAACCTGCATGATGTGTGTAACATCTTTTGCAGAACGGATGGGGTCCCTTATAGTTTGGACTTGCAGTTGCCCCATCTTGTTTACCTTTAAAAGTTTCTTGTTTCTTCAGGTGAGTACTTTTGCCCTTATAGTCTTCCCATTTCCTCTTTCCTTCAGTTGTCTTGACTTCGGTAATTGGTGCCTTAATCGAACTCTCTGTGATCTGGTCCATGAGTTGGTGTGCCATTGTCATGGCTTCCTGCATCGTATTTGGTTTGGACGATGTAACATTTCCTTTGATATTGATCGATAAACCGTCAATATACATTTCTATCTTTCGTTTCTCGTTTGGCACCAATTCGGGACACAACAAGGCTAGTTCCATGAAACACTTTTCATAGTTATTGAGATTCGCGCCGATAACCTTCAGATTACGTAACTCAGATTCCATTTTTCTGATCTCGTTTCGAGGACAGTACTCCTCGATTAGCATCTTTTTCAGTTCTTCCCAAGAGATATCATATGCCGTATCTATTCCTTCTGCTTTAGCATAATTCTTCCACCGAGTAAGTGAAATGTCCCGTTCTTATTGATTAAAAACGTTCCATATTAATTGATTTCGTTGCAAGGTTTTGACCTCTATATGAGACGTTTTTCAAAGACTGCATTCATTTTAAAACAAACCATAACCTTTATTTCATCAATAAAGGTTTAAAAAGCTTTACGTAGATTATCAAATAATGATAATCTAAAATATCCCGTTTACACACGACCATTACATAATGGTTTACAATACAAATATGTTACAACAAAATAAGTTTCTTGAATGTAGTTTTTACACAATATCATACAAGCATGGACTCCAAATCTCGTCCTTATTTAAGTATGCGACAGCGGAAGCTCTTAATAATCACCTGAGAATAAACATGCTTAAAACGTCAACAAAAATGTTGGTGAGTTATAGGTTTAACCTATATATATCAAATCATAATAATAGACCACAAGATTTCATATTTCAATACACATCCCATACATAGAGATAAAAATCATTCATATGGTGAACACCTGGTAACCGACATTAACAAGATGCATATATAAGAATATCCCCATCATTCCGGGACACCCTTCGGATATGATATAAATTTCGAAGTACTAAAGCATCTGGTACTTTGGATGGGGTTTGTTAGGCCCAATAGATCTATCTTTAGGATTCGCGTCAATTAGGGTGTCTGTTCCCTAATTCTTAGATTACCAGACTTAATAAAAAGGGGCATATTCGATTTCGATAATTCAACCATAGAATGTAGTTTCACGTACTTGTGTCTATTTTGTAAATCATTTATAAAACATGCATGTATTCTCATCCCAAAAATATTAGATTTTAAAAGTGGGACTATAACTCACTTTCACAGATTTTTACTTCGTCGAGAAGTAAGACTTGGCCACTGGTTGATTCACGAACCTATAACAATATATACATATATATCAAAGTATGTTCAAAATATATTTACAACACTTTTAATATATTTTGATGTTTTAAGTTTATTAAGTCAGCTGTCCTCGTTAGTAACCTACAACTAGTTGTCCACAGTTAGATGTACAGAAATAAATCGATAAATATTATCTTGAATCAATCCACGACCCAGTGTATACGTATCTCAGTATTGATCACAACTCAAACTATATATATTTTGGAATCAACCTCAACCCTGTATAGCTAACTCCAACATTCACATATAGAGTGTCTATGGTTGTTCCGAAATATATATAGATGTGTCGACATGATAGGTCGAAACATTGTATACGTGTCTATGGTATCTCAAGATTACATAATATACAATACAAGTTGATTAAGTTATGGTTGGAATAGATTTGTTACCAATTTTCACGTAGCTAAAATGAGAAAAATTATCCAATCTTGTTTTACCCATAACTTCTTCATTTTAAATCCGTTTTGAGTGAATCAAATTGCTATGGTTTCATATTGAACTCTATTTTATGAATCTAAACAGAAAAAGTATAGGTTTATAGTCGGAAAAATAAGTTACAAGTCGTTTTTGTAAAGGTAGTCATTTCAGTCGAAAGAACGACGTCTAGATGACCATTTTAGAAAACATACTTCCACTTTGAGTTTAACTATAATTTTTGGATATAGTTTCATGTTCATAATAAAAATCATTTTCTCAGAATAACAACTTTTAAATCAAAGTTTATCATAGTTTTTAATTAACTAACCCAAAACAGCCCGCGGTGTTACTACGACGGCGTAAATCCGGTTTTACGGTGTTTTTCGCGTCTCCAGGTTTTAAATCATTAAGTTAGCATATCATATAGATATAGAACATGTGTTTAGTTGATTTTAAAAGTCAAGTTATAAGGATTAACTTTTGTTTGCGAACAAGTTTAGAATTAACTAAACTATGTTCTAGTGATTACAAGTTTAAACCTTCGAATAAGATAGCTTTATATGTATGAATCGAATGATGTTATGAACATCATTACTACCTTAAGTTCCTTGGATAAACCTACTAGAAAAGAGAAAAATGGATCTAGCTTCAACGGATCCTTGGATGGCTCGAAGTTCTTGAAGAAGAATCATGACACGAAAACAAGTTCAAGTAAGATCATCACTTGAAATAAGATTGTTATAGTTATAGAAATTGAACCAAAGTTTGAATATGATTATTACCTTGTATTAGAATGATAACCTACTGTAAGAAACAAAGATTTCTTGAGGTTGGATGATCACCTTACAAGATTGGAAGTGAGCTAGCAAACTTGAAAGTATTCTTGATTTTATGTAACTAGAACTTGTAGAATATATGAAGAACACTTAGAACTTGAAGATAGAACTTGAGAGAGATCAATTAGATGAAGAAAATTGAAGAATTAAAGTGTTTGTAGGTGTTTTTGGTCGTTGGTGTATGGATTAGATATAAAGGATATGTAATTTTGTTTTCATGTAAATAAGTCATGAATGATTACTCATATTTTTGTAATTTTATGAGATATTTCATGCTAGTTGTCAAATTATGGTTCCCACATGTGTTAGGTGACTCACATGGGCTGCTAAGAGCTGATCATTGGAGTGTATATACCAATAGTACATACATCTAAAAGCTGTGTATTGTACGAGTACGAATACGGGTGCATACGAGTAGAATTGTTGATGAAACTGAACGAGGATGTAATTGTAAGCATTTTTGTTAAGTAGAAGTATTTTGATAAGTGTATTGAAGTCTTTCAAAAGTGTATAAATACATATTAAAACACTACATGTATATACATTTTAACTGAGTCGTTAAGTCATCGTTAGTCGTTACATGTAAGTGTTGTTTTGAAACCTTTAGGTTAACGATCTTGTTAAATGTTGTTAACCCAATGTTTATAATATCAAATGAGATTTTAAATTATTATATTATCATGATATTATCATGTATGAATATCTCTTAATATGATATATATACATTAAATGTCTTTACAATGATAATCGTTACATATATGTCTCGTTTAAAAATCATTAAGTTAGTAGTCTTGTTTTTACATATGTAGTTCATTGTTAATATACTTAATGATATGTTTACTTATCATAGTATAATGTTAACTATATATATATCCATATATATGTCATCATATAGTTTTTACAAGTTTTAATGTTCGTGAATCACCGATTAACTTGGGTGGTCAATTGTCTATATGAAACATATTTCAATTAATCAAGTCTTAATAAATTTGATTGCTTAACATGTTGGAAACATTTAATCATGTAAATATCAATCTTAATTAATATATATAAACATGGAAAAGTTCGGGTCACTACAGTACCTACCCGTTAAATAAATTTCGTCCCGAAATTTTAAGCTGTTGAAGGTGTTGACGAATCTTCTGGAAATAGATGCGGGTATTTCTTCTTCATCTGATCTTCACGCTCCCAGGTGAACTCGGGTCCTCTACGAGCATTCCATCGAACCTTAACAATTGGTATCTTGTTTTGCTTAAGTCTTTTAACCTCACGATCCATTATTTCGACGGGTTCTTCGATGAATTGAAGTTTTTCGTTGATTTGGATTTCATCTAACGGAATAGTGAGATCTTCTTTAGCAAAACATTTCTTCAAATTCGAGACGTGGAAAGTGTTATGTACAGCCCCGAGTTGTTGAGGTAACTCAAGTCGGTAAGCTACTGGTCCGACACGATCAATAATCTTGAATGGTCCAATATACCTTGGATTTAATTTCCCTCGTTTACCAAATCGAACAACGCCTTTCCAAGGTGCAATTTTAAGCATGACCATCTCTCCAATTTCAAATTCTATATCTTTTCTTTTAATGTCAGCGTAGCTCTTTTGTCGACTTTGGGCGGTTTTCAACCGTTGTTGAATTTGGATGATCTTCTCGGTAGTTTCTTGTATAATCTCCGGACCCGTAATCTGTCTATCCCCCACTTCACTCCAACAAATTGGAGACATGCACTTTCTACCATAAAGTGCTTCAAACGGCGCCATCTCAATGCTTGAATGGTAGCTGTTGTTGTAGGAAAATTCTGCTAACGGTAGATGTCGATCCCAACTGTTTCCGAAATCAATAACACATGCTTGTAGCATGTCTTCAAGCGTTTGTATCGTCCTTTCGCTCTGCCCATCAGTTTGTGGATGATAGGTAGTACTCATGTCTAGACGAGTTCCTAATACTTGCTGTAATGTCTGCCAGAATCTTGAAATAAATCTACCATCCCTATCAGAGATAATAGAGATTGGTATTCCATGTCTGGAGACGACTTCCTTCAAATACAGTTGTGCTAACTTCTCCATCTTGTCATCTTCTCTTATTGGCAGGAAGTGTGCTGATTTGGTGAGACGATCAACTATTACCCAAATAGTATCAAAACCACTTGCAGTCCTTGGCAATTTAGTGATGAAATCCATGGTAATGTTTTCCCATTTCCATTCCGGGATTTCGGGTTGTTGAAGTAGACCCGATGGTTTCTGATGCTCAGCTTTGACCTTAGAACACGTCAAACATTCTCCTACGTATTTAGCAACATCGGCTTTCATACCCGGCCACCAAAAATGTTTCTTGAGATCCTTGTACATCTTCCCCGTTCCAGGATGTATTGAGTATCTGGTTTTATGAGCTTCTCTAAGTACCATTTCTCTCATATCTCCAAATTTTGGTACCCAAATCCTTTCAGCCCTATACCGGGTTCCGTCTTCCCGAATATTAATATGCTTCTCCGATCCTTTGGGTATTTCATCCTTTAAATTTCCCTCTTTTAAAACTCCTTGTTGCGCCTCCTTTATTTGAGTAGTAAGGTTATTATGAATCATTATATTCATAGATTTTACTCGAATGGGTTCTCTGTCCTTCCTGCTCAAGGCATCGGCTACCACATTTGCCTTCCCCGGGTGGTAACGAATCTCAAAGTCGTAATCATTCAATAATTCAATCCACCTACGCTGCCTCATATTCAGTTGTTTCTGATTAAATATGTGTTGAAGACTTTTGTGGTCGGTATATATAATACTTTTGACCCCATATAAGTAGTGCCTCCAAGTCTTTAATGCAAAAACAACCGCGCCTAATTCCAAATCATGCGTCGTATAATTTTGTTCGTGAATCTTCAATTGTCTAGACGCATAAGCAATCACCTTCGTTCGTTGCATTAATACACAACCGAGACCTTGCTTTGATGCGTCACAATAAATCACAAAATCATCATTCCCTTCAGGCAATGACAATATAGGTGCCATAGTTAGCTTTTTCTTCAATAACTGAAACGCTTTCTCTTGTTCATCATTCCATTCAAATTTCTTCCCTTTATGCGTTAATGCAGTCAAGGGTTTTGCTATTCTGGAAAAGTCTTGGATGAACCTTCTGTAGTAACCAGCTAGTCCTAAAAACTGGCGTATGTGTTTCGGAGTTTTCGGGGTTTCCCACTTTTCAACAGTTTCTATCTTTGCCGGATCCACCTTAATACCTTCTTTGTTCACTATGTGACCGAGGAATTGCACTTCTTCCAACCAAAATGCACACTTTGAAAACTTAGCGTACAATTCTTCCTTCCTCAATACTTCTAACACCTTTCTCAAATGTTCACCGTGTTCTTGGTCATTCTTTGAGTAAATAAGTATGTCATCAATGAAAACAATGACAAACTTGTCAAGGTATAGTCCACACACTCGGTTCATAAGGTCCATGAACACAGCTGGTGCATTAGTTAAACCAAACGGCATGACCATAAACTCGTAATGACCGTAACGTGTTCTGAAAGCAGTCTTTGGAATATCATCTTCTTTCACCCGCATTTGATGATACCCGGAACGTAAGTCAATCTTTGAATAAACAGACGAGCCTTGTAGTTGATCAAATAAGTCGTCGATTCTCGATAGTGGGTAGCGGTTCTTGATGGTACGTTTGTTCAACTCTCGGTAGTCGATACACAACCTGAATGTACCATCTTTCTTCTTGACAAACAAAACAGGAGCTCCCCACGGTGATGTGCTTGGTCGAATGAAACCACGCTCTAAAAGTTCTTGTAATTAGCTTTGCAGTTCTTTCATCTCGCTGGGTGCGAGTCTGTAAAGAGCACGAGCTATTGGTGCAGCTCCTGGTATAAGATCTATTTGAAATTCAACGGATCGATGTGGGGGTAACCCGGTAATTCTTTCGGAAATACATCGGGAAATTCTTTTGCAATGGGAACATCATTGATGCTCTTTTCTTCAGTTTGTACTTTCTCGACGTGTGCTAGAACAGCATAGCAACCTTTTCTTATTAGTTTTTGTGCCTTCAAATTACTAATAAGATGTAGCTTCGTGTTGCCCTTTTCTCCGTACACCATTAAGGGTTTTTCTTTTTCTCGTATAATGCGAATTGCATTTTTGTAACAAACGATCTCTGCTTTCACTTCTTTCAACCAGTCCATACCGATTATCACATCAAAACTCCTTAACTCTACTGGTATTAAATCAATCTTAAATGTTTCGCTAACCAGTTTAATTTCTCGATTCCGACATATATTATCTGCTGAAATTAATTTACCATTTGCTAATTCGAGTAAAAATTTACTATCCAAAGGCGTCAATGGACAACTTAATTTAGCACAAAAATCTTTACTCATATAGCTTCTATCCGCACCCGAATCAAATAAAACGTAAGCAGATTTATTGTCAATAAGAAACGTACCCGTAACAAGCTCTGGGTCTTCCTGTGCCTCTGCCGCATTAATATTGAAAACTCTTCCGTGGCCTTGTCCATTCGTGTTCTCCTGGTTCGGGCAATTTCTAATAATGTGGCCCGGTTTTCCACATTTATAACAAACTACATTGGCATAACTTGCTCCGACACTACTTGCTCCACCATTACTCATTCTGACACCATTTGTTCCTTTCGTTCTATTAACCCCTGGTCCGTAGACCTCACACTTCGCCGCGCTATGACCATTTCTTTTACACTTGTTGCAAAATTTGGTGCAGAACCCCGAGTGATACTTTTCACACATTTGGCATAGCTGCTTCTGATTGTTGTTGTTGTTGTTGCGGTTATTATTGTTGTTGGGATGATTGTTGTAGTTGCTGTTGTTGTTGTTGTTGTTGTTGTTGTTGTTGTTGTTGTTGTTGGGCCGTTTGTTGTAGTTGCGATTGATGTTGCGATTGTTGGGATAATTGTTGCGATTATTGTTGTAATTGATGTTGTTGTTGTATTGGTGATTCTTATCACCGTTTTCCTCCTACTTTCTTTTGACTTGCTTCACATTGGCCTCTTCAGCAGTCTGTTCTTTAATTCTTTCTTCAATCTGGTTCACTAGTTTGTGAGCCATTCTACATGCCTATTGTATGGAGGCGGGTTCGTGTGAACTTATATCTTCTTGGATTCTTTCTGGTAATCCTTTCACAAACGCGTAGATCTTCTCTTCCTCATCTTCGAATGCTCCCGGACACAATAGGCACAATTCTGTGAATCGTCTTTCGTACGTAGTAATATCAAATCCTTGGGTTCGTAACCCTCTAAGTTCTGTCTTGAGCTTATTGACCTCGGTTCTGGGACGGTATTTCTCGTTCATCAAGTGCTTGAATGCTGACCACGGTAGTGCGTACGCATCGTCTTGTCCCACTTGCTCTAGATAGGTATTCCACCATGTTAACGCAGAACCTGTGAAGGTATGCGTAGTGTACTTCACTTTGTCCTCTTCAGTACACTTACTTATGGCAAACACCGATTCGACCTTCTCGGTCCACCGTTTCAATCCGATCGGTCCTTCGGTTCCATCAAATTCCAAAGGTTTGTAGGCAGTGAATTCTTTGTAGGTGCATTCTACACGATATCCTGTACTGCTAGATCCAAGGTTATTGTTGGTATGTAGTGCAGCCTGTACTGCGGCTATGTTTGAAGCTAGAAAAGTACGGAATTCCTCTTCATTCATATTCACGGTGTGTCGAGTAGTCGGTGCCATTTCCTTCAAAATAGTCAAATGGAACAAGTTAATCATACAGAATATTAAGAGTAGTTAATAGTATTTCGTAGCATAATATGAACTCATTTATAAAAGCTTTTTCTTCATATTAGCTTTTTATAAGTTTAAATTCGGGTAGTACCTACCCGTTAAGTTCATACTTACTAGCTATAATACAATTCAACTACTACAATTCTATATAAAAAACTGATTATAATAATATTTCGCGTTCAAACTTTTACACAATATTTTACAAACTTACAATACCGCTTATTTTACATATAGCATGAAATATAGCACACAATAAATTTGATACAAGATGGTTGTGAAGATAATTCTAGCTAGTACACAAGTCGTTCAGCAAAGGCAATAAAGACACGTAATTCATACGTCCAGAAATAAGTCATGCATTCTGGTTTTACTAGGATTACTTCCCATCCTTGGTCTTGTGGAACATAACCGTTATGGCCATTGATAAGACATCGTGTTGTAACGTCGTCAAAGGGACGAGGGTTACGTAATGTCCAACAGTCCCGTAACAATCTAAAAACCTCATTTGTTACCCCAATTACCGACTCCGTCACTTGTGGGAACGTTTTGTTTAATAGTTGTAGCCCGATGTTCTTGTTCTCACTTTGGTGAGAAGCGAACATTACTAATCCGTAAGCATAACATGCTTCTTTATGTTGCATGTTAGCCGCTTTTTCTAAATCACGAAGTCCAATATTCGGATATATTGAGTCAAAATAATTTCTTAACCCATTGCGTAAAATAGCATTTGGGTTCCCCGCAATATATGCGTCAAAGTAAACACATCGTAACTTATGGATTTCCCAATGTGATATCCCCCATCTTTCAAATGAAAGCCTTTTATAAACCAAGGCATTCTTGGAACGTTCTTCGAATGTCTTACAAACTGATCTCGCCTTAAGTAGTTGTGCCGAAGAATTCTGACCGACTCTAGACAAGATTTCATCAATCATGTCTCCGGGTAGGTCTCTTAAAATATTGGGTTGTCTATCCATTTTGTGTTTTTATACTGTAATAGACAAGAGTTAGATTCATAAAAAAAAAATACTTATTAATACAAGCAATTTTTACATATATCATAAAGCATAAGCACACTATATTACATATATTACACCACACGAATACAACTATCTTATTCTGACTCGCTTGTTTCTTCTTCTTCGGTTTTGGTTCGTTTTGCCAAGTTTCTAGGAATATATGATGTTCCCCTAATACGAGCCGTCGTTTTCCACATTGGTTTAGAAAAACCTGGTGGTATAGAGGTTCCCGGGTCATTGTTACAACTTAAGGACTTCGGGGGTTGACGATACATATAAAGTTCATCGGGGTTTGAATTAGATTTCACTATTTTTATACCCTTTCCCGTATTATTTTCTTTTGCCTTTTTAAATTCAGTTGAGGTAATTTCTATAACATCATCGGAATTCTCGTCGGAATCCGATTCATCGGAGAATTGGTAATCCTCCCAATATTTTGCTTCCTTGGCGGAAACACCATTGACCATAATTAACCTTGGTCGGTTGGTTGAGGATTTTCTTTTACTTAACCGTTTTATTATTTCCCCCACCGGTTCTATTTCTTCATCCGGTTCCTATTCTTCTTCTGGTTCCGATTCTTCTTCCGGTTCCGACTCTTCTTCCGGTTCCTCTTCGGGAACTTGTGAATCAGTCCACGAATCATTCCAATTTACATTTGACTCTTCATTATTATTAGGTGAGTCAATGGGACTTGTTCTAGAGGTAGACATCTATCACATAATATCAAACGCGTTAAGAGATTAATATATCACATAATATTCACATGTTAAAAATATATAGTTTCCAACAAAATTTGTTAAGCAATCATTTTTCAAGTAAACACGGTCGAAGTCCAGACTCACTAATGCATCCTAACAAACTCGATAAGACACACTAATGCAAAATTCTGGTTCTCTAAGACCAACGCTCGGATACCAACTGAAATGTCCCGTTCTTATTGATTAAAAACGTTCCATATTAATTAATTTCGTTGCGAGGTTTTGACCTCTATATGAGAGGTTTTTCAAAGACTGCATTCATTTTAAAACAAACCATAACCTTTATTTCATCAATAAAGGTTTAAAAAGCTTTACGTAGATTATCAAATAATGATAATCTAAAATATCCCGTTTACACAAGATCATTACATAATGGTTTACAATACAAATATGTTACAACAAAATAAGTTTCTTGAATGCAGTTTTTACACAATATCATACAAGCATGGACTCCAAATCTCGTCCTTATTTAAGTATGCGACAGCGGAAGCTCTTAATAATCACCTGAGAATAAACATGCTTAAAATGTCAACACAAATGTTGGTGAGTTATAGGTTTAACCTATATATATCAAATCATAATAATAGACCACAAGATTTCATATTTCAATACACATCCCATACATAGAGATAAAAATCATTCATATGGTGAACACCTGGTAACCGACATTAACAAGATGCATATATAAGAATATCCCCATCATTCCGGGACACCCTTCGGATATGATATAAATTTCGAAGTACTAAAGCATCCGGTACTTAGGATGGGGTTTGTTAGGCCCAATAGATCTATCTTTAGGATTCGCGTCAATTAGGGTGTCTGTTCCCTAATTCTTAGATTACCAGACTTAATAAAAAGGGGCATATTCGATTTTGATAATTCAACCATAGAATGTAGTTTCACGTACTTGTGTCTATTTTGTAAATCATTTATAAAACCTGCATGTATTCTCATCCCAAAAATATTAGATTTTAAAAGTGGGACTATAACTCACTTTCACAGATTTTTACTTCGTCGAGAAGTAAGACTTGGCCAATGGTTGATTCACGAACCTATAACAATATATACATATATATCAAAGTATGTTCAAAATATATTTACAACACTTTTAATATATTTTAATGTTTTTAGTTTATTAAGTCAGCTGTCCTCGTTAGTAACCTACAACTAGTTGTCCACAGTTAGATGTACAGAAATAAATCGATAAATATTATCTTGAATCAATCCACGACCCAGTGTATACGTATCTCAGTATTGATCACAACTCAAACTATATATATTTTGGAATCAACCTCAACCTTGTATAGCTAACTCCAACATTCACATATAGAGTGTCTATGGTTGTTCCGAAATATATATAGATGTGTCGACATGATAGGTCGAAACATTGTGTACGTGTCTATGGTATCTCAAGATTACATAATATACAATACAAGTTGATTAAGTTATGGTTGGAATAGATTTGTTACCAATTTTCACGTAGCTAAAATGAGAAAAATTATCCAATCTTGTTTTACCCATAACTTCTTCATTTTAAATCCGTTTTGAGTGAATCAAATTGTTATGGTTTCATATTGAACTATATTTTATGAATCTAAACAGAAAAAGTATAGGTTTATAGTCTAAAAAATAAGTTACAAGTCGTTTTTGTAAAGGTAGTCATTTCAGTCGAAAGAACGACGTCTAGATGACCATTTTAGAAAACATGCTTCCACTTTGAGTTTAACTATAATTTTTGGATATAGTTTCATGTTCATAATAAAAATAATTTTCTCAGAATAACAACTTTTAAATCAAAGTTTATCATAGTTTTTAATTAACTAACCCAAAACAGCCCGCGGTGTTACTACGATGGCGTAAATCAGGTTTTACGGTGTTTTTCGTGTCTCCAGGTTTTAAATCATTAAGTTAGCATATCATATAGATATAGAAAATGTGTTTAGTTGATTTTAAAAGTCAAGTTAGAAGGATTAACTTTTGTTTGCGAACAAGTTTAGAATTAACTAAACTATGTTCTAGTGATTACAAGTTTAAACCTTTGAATAAGATAGCTTTATATGTATGAATCGAATGATGTTATGAACATCATTACTAACTTAAGTTCCTTGGATAAACCTACTGGAAAATAGAAAAATGGATCTAGCTTCAACGGATCCTTGGATGGCTTGAAATTCTTGAAGCAGAATCATGACACGAAAACAAGTTCAAGTAAGATCATCACTTGAAATAAGATTGTTATAGTTATAGAAATTGAACCAAAGTTTGAATATGATTATTACCTTGTATTAGAATGATAACCTACTGTAAGAAACAAAGATTTCTTGAGGTTGGATGATCACCTTACAAGATTGGAAGTGAGCTAGCAAACTTGAAAGTATTCTTGATTTTATGTAACTAGAACTTGTAGAATATATGAAGAACACTTAGAACTTGAAGATAGAACTTGAGAGAGATCAATTAGATGAAGAAAATTGAAGAATGAAAGTGTTTTTAGGTGTTTTTGGTCGTTGGTGTATGGATTAGATATAAAGGATATGTAATTTTGTTTTCATGTAAATAAGTCATGAATGATTACTCATATTTTTGTAATTTTATGAGATATTTCATGCTAGTTGCCAAATGATGGTTCCCACATGTGTTAGGTGACTCACATGGGCTGCTAAGAGCTGATCATTGGAGTGTATATACCAATAGTACATACATCTAAAAGCTGTGTATTGTACGAGTACGAATACGGGTGCATACGAGTAGAATTGTTGATGAAACTGAACGAGGATGTAATTGTAAGCATTTTTGTTAAGTAGAAGTATTTTGATAAATGTATTGAAGTCTTTCAAAAGTGTATAAATATATATTAAAATACTACATGTATATACATTTTAACTGAGTCGTTAAGTCATCGTTAGTCGTTACATGTAAGTGTTGTTTTGAAACCTTTAGGTTAACGATCTTGTTAAATGTTGTTAACCCAATGTTTATAATATCAAATGAGATTTTAAATTATTATATTATCATGATATTATCATGTATGAATATCTCTTAATATGATATATATACATTAAATGTCTTTACAACGATAATCGTTACATATATGTCTCGTTTAAAAATCATTAAGTTAGTAGTCTTGTTTTTACATATGTAGTTCATTGTTAATATACTTAATGATATGTTTACTTATCATAGTATCATGTTAACTATATATATATCCATATATATGTCATCATATAGTTTTTACAAGTTTTAATGTTCGTGAATCACCGGTTAACTTGGGTGGTCAATTGTCTATATGAAACATATTTCAATTAATCAAGTCTTAACAAATTTGATTGCTTAACATGTTGGAAACATTTAATCATGTAAATATCAATCTCAATTAATATATATATAAACATGGAAAAGTTCGGGTCACTACAGTAAGTGCACCATCTTGCAACGTGCATGAAGCATACTTTGACTTGTCTCCGTTTGCACAATTACTGATTTTGAAAACGGACTCCATCTTTTCAAACCATCGGGTTAGACCGACTGGTCCCTCGGTTCCACTAAACGTCTGTGGTTTGCATCCTTGAAAAGTTTTGTATGAGCATCCGTTTCATGAATTTGTGTTTACGGCTGCTGCTTTGGCTGCTGCTTTGGCTGCTGCTTCGGCTGTTGCTTTTGCTACCTCGGTTGCAGCAATTCTTTCATTCACACGTTTCTCTACTAGTTGCTCAAACTCAGCATCCGACATTTGAGACATGTTTCTTCAATAAACACAACAGATATAATTTAATCTTATAGAATATTATAGGTAAAATGAGTTGTCAATAGTTAATCGTAGCATATTAATAATATGAACTGATTATTATAAAAGCCTTTTCTTCTTATTAGTATTTTATAATTATTTCTAGGGTATTACCTACCCGTTAAGTTCATACATAATAGCTAGTACAAGGAATTAACTACTAAAATCCTAATAATATTCCACTATGAAAAATTATAGCGAGTTACTACATTATTATGTAATAATAATAATAAGTATTAATAATACAAATAATCATTCCATGCATTTATTATTAATAAACCAAAATAATACAATACCATACAATACCGATATTTTACATATGATTATTCTACATAACAAGATAGAGTAGCACACATAAGCAATAGGATAGCGCATGGAAGATTTATGGTTGCGAGATCGTTTATTCAGAACTATCAGAAACTTATTCCCATTTGGTTCTCTCTGCCAATTGTTTGTGTGCACATGGTCCGACAGACATTCTGGCAGTGTATTTTATTTTTAGTTGGGGTTTTGAGGTACCCGTTGCCTCAGTGGGTTTAATACAATAAGGGTGGTTACGGATCGAATGGTCCTGTTCCTTTTTAATAATTAAGGACTTTTTATTATTGTGGTTGTTTTTATTATCTATAGCAAGTTGGAATTTCTCCTTAGTGATCTCTTTTATTTCATTAGCGAAATCCTCCTCCTTTCTGATCTCGTCTGATGACGAACTGTCTGAGTCATGTGTAGGATAATATGATGACGAACTGCGAGAATATGTACCGGTGGTCATGAACCGAAATCTGCCAGGTGTAATCAGCACAACCCGCCCGTCGGCGGTATATCTGGACCAATGTCCATATTTGTTTAGAAATGGACGATCCTCGTTTACTCCAGGGATCATGGGTCCATGCCAACGATACTGTGGCTCCGGAAAACTAGAGTTGGGTGGAGCTGGAACCTCCTCTGGGTTTACCGGGAGTTGAGATTCCCCGGCTAACACAATTTCTTCTTTAATAGGTATTGGAACGCCTTTTCCAGTTGTGGATAGAATAGATTCAGTGTCCGATTCCGAGTCGTACAAAATGATAGGATTAGAAGAAGTCATCTATCACATAATTGAAACAACAATTATGTTAGCATATAAATATATCACATATAATGTTTTTGACCAAATAATAAGCAAAAATCAGTAAAAACATATATGGTCATAGTCCAGACTCACTAATGCATCCTAACAATTACCAGTTAAACACACTAATGTAATTTCTGGTTCCCTATGACCTCAAGCTCGGATACCAACTGTAACGACCCGTCAAAATCGCTATTGACGCAGCACGTTAATCATTGATTCCACAGTGAGGTTTTGACCTCTATATGATACGTTTTGATAAAATATTGCATTCATTAAAATAAGTGACTTTCTAAACATAGAAAGTTATAAACATGTGGGCGAGTGCTTAGGTATAATCAAAACCCCAAAATACATAAGTCTTTAATTTACAGGTTGACTTCACAGTCCAATTATTTATTACACAACGCAGTTTTATTTTGAATGCAATAAACTTTGTACAAAGCATGAGAGACTCCATGCAGGCAACAAGCACATCACAGCGGAAGCATTCTAAGGACCTGAGAATAAAACATGCTAAAAAATGTCAACACGAATGTTGGTGAGTTATAGGTTTAATTGCTCGAGTCATAAACATATATAAAGATAGACCACAAGATTTCATCAAAAGTTTATCAATAGATTCTACGTAACAGAGCACCCTGGTAACTAAACTTAACGCTATAGTGATAATTACCCCATTCTTTTTAATACACGCAAACCAACGTGTCTTAAACTCAAATAACATACGTCCGTTAAAAGGCTAGCGCTCTAGCTCGGACGGGGATGTCAAGCCCTATGGATCCATATACAATTATTCGCGCCCACCAGTCCATATCCTATGTACTGGCAGCTACTAGTTACCAAAGCTAAGGGATTTTCGGTTTAACTCAGTGTAGAATTTAGTATGTACTTGTGTCTTATTGCGTTTAAATAAATTGCATGTATTCTCAGCCCAAAAATATTTAAAGTATTTAAAAAGGGAGACTATAACTCACAGTTCAATATTGAGACTCAATATTGTTGGCAAATTGCATAGACGTAATGATGGTAGACGACTTTATGGTTGACCTTGGATTCAAGAACAATACCCCGAACAATACCCAATATTTCCTTAGCTTAAAACGGTTTGAAACCCGAATTAAAAATACCCTTGTATATACCTTATTATTATTAAAGTTAAATTTAAAATTATAATTATAATATTAATATAAATATTGAGAGATAATTGTGATAAACTTCGTCGAACAAACTGCGTATTTATATTACTTTTCGATTTACTGTAGCTCATGCGATCGCATGAGTTTTCAGTGTTTTTGCCATGCGATCGTATGGCCGCCTTTTCCGTTTTTGTTTGCTAGTTCGTCGACATCAAATAGTGTGTTTACTGTAGCAAATAGTGTACTGCAGCAAATAGTGTTACTGTAACAAATAGTGTCACTGTAGCAAATAGTGTTTACTGTAGCAAATCACTGTAGCAAAGTCGTTTCACTGTAGCAATGTAGCAAAATACGGTTTCACTGTAGCAAATAGTGTTTTACTGTAGCAAATAGTGTTTTACTGTAGCAAAGTAATTTTTACTGTAGCAAATAGGGTTTTAGTGTAGGAAAGTCATTTTTTACTTGTACATATATATATATATATATATATATATATATATATATATATATATATATATATATATATATATATATATATATATATATATATACATACATACATACATATAATTGTTCATGAATCGTCGAGAGTAATCAAAGGTAATTGTATATATGAAACAGTTCTAAAATTTTGAGACTCAATCTAACAGACTTTGTTTAACGTGTTAAAATAATAAATCGTATAGAGAATTGGTTTAAATAAGTCAAAAAATTTCGGGTCATCACAACAAGTTATTATTATTTTCACTAATATTAGTATTAATATCATTTTTGTAAATATTAGTACTAATATTATTATTATTAACATAAGTATCATTTTTAAACAATGTCGTTATTATTTTTAGTATTATCAAAATCAATAAAGTTATTATTACTAGTAAATCATTTTCATCAAAACTATCATTTTTGTTACAGATAAATATTTGTACCTAAAATATATTTAATACATATTTTATAATTATATTAATAGTTTATATACTATATATCAAACATATTAACATTATTTATATAATTACTTATATATAACAAACTAACGATTTATTTTAATATAATACCAACCATATATACATATAGATATACTAATATAACTAAATACATAGGTATTAAACATTCTAAATATATATACAACATAAATATATATAACATATAACATAAGATATAATAAGAGTTTTGGTTTTAATGGAATTTAGTATAAATTCTATATAACTAAAAATATATATAAATAATACATACTAATAAAGAAAATTATGTGATTCCACTAAATGTATTAATAAATATACAAATGATATAGGTTCGTGAATCCGAGGCCAACCTTGCATTGTTCAGTATCGTCATATGTATTTTTACTACAAAATACATTAAGTGAGTTTCATTTGCTCCCTTTTTAAATGCTTTTGCAATATATATTTTTGGGACTGAGAATACATGCACTGCTTTTATAAATGTTTGACAAAATAGATACTAGTACTTAAAACTACATTCTTTGGCTGGATTATTAAACCGAATATGCCCCTTTTTATTAAGTCTGGTAATCTAAGAATTAGGGAACAGACACCCTAATAGACGCGAACTCTAAAGATAGATCTATCGGGCCCAACAAGCCCCATCCAAAGTACCGGATGCTTTAGTACTTCGAATTATATCATGTCCGAAGGAGGATCCCGGAATGATAGGGGATATTCTATATGCATATTGTTAAGGTCGGTTACCAGGTGTTCAATCCATATGAATGATATTTTTGTCTCTATGCATGGGACGTATGTTTATGAGAAATGGAAATATGAAATCTTGTGGTTTATTAAAATTATGAAATGATTATTTATGTTAAACTAATGAACTCACCAACCTTTTGGTTGACACTTTAAAGCATGTTTATTCTCACGTATGAAAGAAATATTCCGCTGTGCATTTGCTCATTTTCAAGATATTACTTGGAGTCATTCATGACATATTTCAAAAGACGTTGCATTCGAGTCATTGAGTTCATCAAGATTATTATTTAGTCAATTATAGTTAGATATATTATGAAATGGTATGCATGTCGTTAACTTTCAATGAATTGAAAGATTGTCCTTTCCAAAAACGAATGCAATGTTTGTAAAATGTATCATATAGAGGTCAAGTACCTCGCAATGTAATCAACTATTGTAAATCGTTTATAATCGATATGGACTTCGTCCGGATGGATTAGGACGGGTCTTCACAATACGCACTCGCCAGGTGTACTTTCAGGGGGTGATATTTATATTTACGTTAAGTATAGTTACCATGTGTCCACGGTTATACATATGCTTTTCATACTGTTTTGAAATATTGAAATCTCTTGGTCAATCTTATATTACTATTACAACTTAAACTATATCTCACCAACATTATTGTTGACATTTTTAAGCATGTTTTCTCAGGTGCTTAGAGGTTTGTTGCTACCGCTGTTAGACTTGCTGTCATGCTGTTTAGACTTACTATTAAGGACCTGCTGTGTTAGATAACCGCTGCATAACTTAGAGATGTCTCAATCATGAAACTTTTAATTTGCATTCACAACTTATGTTATTTGAATAATGGCTTTGTAATGACCTCTGTGTCATGTTATCTTTTGTAAACACTATGTTTTTATGAATGCAAACTGGTTTTTAAACAGCATGTAGTATTCAACCGTGTAAAGATCCTGTTGTTAATGAATCGTACACGATGGTTTTATACGGGGCGTCAAAGACCTTGTTGCGACTGAGGGGAAAACTCAAAACGTATAAGAATGCTTATACGATTTTTGGTGTGTATCTTTAAAAGCTTGAGACCTTTATTTATAGTGAAGGCTATAGCCTTAGGTTTGCTCCCACAACCGATGTGGGACAAAAAACACTTAACTTATTCTTCAAGTTAATTTTGCACCAAACTAGCAAATTTGAGACTCGATATCTCATTCACCTTTAATCCGTTTTGGACACATTTTAGGTCGTTGTAAAGCCCTCGTCAAGGATTACAAAACCCACTAAATAATTATTAGTATATATAAATTTATCATATATTAATTAGTGTCCGAAGTTGGTGAAAACACACTTGTTTTTTGTCACGACCCGTCCTAATCCATCCGGACGAATACATTACATTTGGTTACATCGCGAGGTACTTGACCTCTATATGATACATTTTACAAACATTGCATTCGTTTTTAAAAGACAAACTTTCATTACATCGAAAGTTGACGGCATGCATACCATTTCCTAATATATCCAACTATAATTGACTTAGTAATAATCTTGATGAACTCGATGACTCGAATGCAACGTCTTTTAAAATATGTCATGAATGACTCCAAGTAATATCTCTAATATGAGCAAATGCACAGCGGAAGATTTCTTTCATACCTGAGAATAAACATGCTTTCAAGTGTCAACCAAAAGGTTGGTGAGTTCATAGGTTTATCATAAAATCATAAGATTCAGTAATTTTGATAGACCACAAGATTTAAATACAGTACACCTATCTCGTGTACGAAACCATTTTTCATAATGCTTGGCAGAGTAGGTTCGTATCCTTTTCTCCCCCGTAGGTTGCCTAGCGATTTTTAAATAACCGTACACATATCTCGTGCACAAAAATAATACACATAACCTGTGTATAAAAATCATTCTCTCGATACATAACATTCACTTTACATTCATCGCTTGACTTGGTAACCGACCTTAACATATAATGCGCATCAATAATATCCCCAAAATAGAAAATCTCGTCTGTATCATATATAAATTTCGAAGTACTAAACACCACGCCCACTAGCTCTTCCGTCTAGTGAACATTCTGGGTGGGGGTGTTAAACCCTGTAGCTACCTTTAGGATTCGCGTGAATTAGGGCCATACCCGTTTCTAATTCTTAGGTTACCAAGCAATAATAACCAGGGAAAAATATTCACATCAATTGGTGGCAATTATCATGTCCACCTAATTCAATAATAATCAACAGAACTTCTGTCTGTATAATAATTCATTCGAGGAATGTTTTGCTTGTGTCATATCGCGTCAAACATTTATAAAAGCATTTCATGTATTCTCAGTTCAAAATATATTTCAAAAGCATTTAATAAAGCAGTTATGAAAACAGCGCATGTATTCTTAGTCCCAAAAATGTAAAGAGTAAAAGAGAATCAAATGAACTCACCTATTGTATTTTGTAGTAAAAATACATATGACGACATTGAACAATGCAGGGTTGACCTCGGATTCACGAACATATATCAATTGTATATTTATTAATACATGTAATCGTAATCGAGCAAGTTTATATATATTATTAATAATAATATACTTGTTATATTATATGTTATATAGATATAGATAGTTTAATATATTTAATTTATATATCTTATATAGCTATTATTTAGCATTCTTTAATATGTTAATAATAAAAATCTATATTAGGATTTTTATAAGATATCATTATATATTTATGTATAGATTGGTACATTATATATATATATATATATATATATATATATATATATATATATATATATATATATATATATATATATATATATATATGTATATATATATATATAGTTTAGTTAATATCATTTTAATAATAAAAATATAGTGATATGTAATATTAATATTATTGAAGTGTATCTTTATATGAAAATATTTACTTGTAATAATACTAAAAATGATAAGAGTGATAGTCATAATAATGATTTTAGTACTTACATAATAATACTCGTGATAATAATATTACTTATGTCAATATTAACACTTCTATTATTTATAAAAAGATATTAATACTAATATTTACGAAAATGATAATAATTTATATTGCTTTCATAATAATAATAATAATAATAATAATAATAATAATAATAATAATAATAATAATAATAATAATAATAATAATCCTAATTGTGATTATAATACTTATTTTAGAAATAACGATATTGTTAATGCTCTTAGTTTGATTAATGATAACGATACTTCTAAAAATGTTGATAATAATGATAATATTAATAATGTTAATAATATCAATGGTGATAATGAAAATAATGATAATCCTTAATAATACTAGTAGTAGTAATAATAACTAATATTAACAATACTAGTAACAATAATAATAATATTTGGTAGTAATAATCATACTAATAATAATAAGTGTTAATTAATAATACTACTAATAATAAATACAATCAAATTAATGATAATACAATTGATAGTAATTATAACAATAACAATGACAATAATAATAACAATAATAATAATAATAATAATAATAATAATAATAATAATAATAATAATAATAATAATAATAATAATAATAATAATAATAATAATAATAATAATAATAATAATAATAATATGTAGAAAAGGAAACTACCTTAGGAAAAGCCTTTAAAAAAACAAAATGCACCCAACCTGGTTCGAACCCGAGACCTCTCGTTACTTATTATCACTCCCTAACCATTCTGCCAAGCTCATTTTTCTGATATAATACCCCGAAAATAACTATATATATCCTATCTCTATCTGTTTCTATCTCCTTCTTCATCTTTCACAGAACCAAACGACTAAAGGATCGAACCAACACACAATTAGTTAACTAAACGGCTTTTAGGATTTTCAGACAAATTATAATCAACATATACCTATCTTGAATTAATTTGAAAGCGAAAAATAAATAATAATAAAAAAAGAACAGCAGCTATGCTGCCGCTGTTACTTTAAAAAAAATTATTGAATTTTGAATTTGAGTACGTTTTAGCTCATAACTTAAACATGAAATAGGTTGGGAATTGTTCCTATAAACTTTAGGAATCATCAATTTTACGAGAAACATCAAAACAAATTTGTATTTTGCGAAGAACAATTTCTGTTGACTTTTATTTTGGAAGTTTGACTCAAAAATTCGAGTTCGATAATTAGAATTGAAAGTTGAGATTTTAGATAAAGCTTACATGAACGATTCCTAACACAACTACATTAATGGATTTTGAATTTTGTTTAGAAATCGAGTTTTTAAAAAAAAAATTACAAGAACAGAGATGTTTTCTGAGTATTTCTTCTATTCTGATTAATTCTATCGAAACAAACAAAAAAAATTATATTTGATAGTTGTTAATAATGGTGAAACAAATTCATGGTTTACGTCTTATAGCAACAATAATCTGATTTTATATCAAAGAACCCGACAGCGGGTATCAATCAAGAAAAAAAAAATTAAAAAAAATATAAAAGGAGATTATGACTCCTAACATATTTTGGTTATATATGCTGGTTATATTCGACTGGGAATCTGTTTTAGAGACAAGATCCAATTCAACTATAGAATGAAAGGTACACACAACAGATTCTTATTCAAAATTCGCTGTTATAATTTATTTTATATATTAATAATAAATAATTATAAATATTAATAATAAATAATAATATTATTAATAATAATTATATTAATAATGATAATGATAGTAATAATATTAGTTATAATAATATAATAAATTAAATGTATTAATTTTCATAGCTAAATATTTTATATAATAATATTAATAATTAATAATTATAATTATATTATTAATAATCAAAATACTACTAATAATAATAATAATATTAATGATATCAATAATAAGAGTAATAATAATAAGATGAAATTAATAACAATAATAATTATAATAATAATCATGCTTTTTAAAACAATAATTACAACATTAGTATCCTAAATTACATGTATTAACACGTATATGTAATAATGATTATATTCGTAATACTCAGATTAATATTAGTAATAATAAAATATTATAACAAATATATTTTTAACTTGTAATTATATTTAATTATTAATATTATATGTTATATGATAATATATTGAATATTTATTATTTAAAAATTTTACCATATAATCATAATTATTAATAAGAATCATATATTTATTTATTCATTTTGATAATACTTAATTATCCTGTTTATTATTTTACATTTTTAATTTTAATTGATTAAAGTGTATTTTATTAATCTCAAAATATTATATATAAACTCTTATATTTATTTTGATATATATATATATATATATATATATATATATATATATATATATATATATATATATATATATATATATATATATATATATATATATATATATATATATACATATTTAATTACACACAATTGTTCGTGAATCGTCGGGCATAGTCAAAGGTAATTGATTACATGAATATAGTTTCCAAAATTTTTGAGACTCCACATTACAGACTTTGCTTATCGTCTAAAAATCATATAAAGTTTAAGTTTAAATTTGGTTGAAAATTCCCGAGTCGTCACAGTACCTACCCGTTAAAGAAATTTCGTCCTGAAATTTGAGTGAGGTCGTCATGGCTAACAATAAAAATGTTTTCATGACGAATATGAGTTGATAAATAGAGTTTTATTATTATTGATTAAAACGGTTCGATTTGATAAATAGAGTTTTATCATTATTGATTAAAACGATTCGATTATTTGAAGAGTACGAGTGAAGCTATCACTAATGATTGAAATGAGGAAAATAAGATTCGCTTTAGTTTTTGACGTAATCAGGATTGAATTCCGGAATTCAAGGGATTTAAAGAAAATCTCCGTGATAAGATTTGATCCTCCAGTAATTAAGATAATTAGAATCTTCTTTGATTAAATGCAATAACCTGTTTTGATTGCTCTGTCGGATATTTCACTATAAATGAACTTCTTTCGTCCCATTATTTCCACAACTCTCATATTTTATACTTCAATTCATATTTCCGAAACATTTTTCAAATTATCAGAAGTCACTGGAAAAGATAGAATTATCAAGAAAATATATTCTTGATTTTGTTTAGAGATTTAGTAGAATGTAAGAGTCGTGTAACATGGCACATGATGACGGTAGGGTCTGTGAATTATCACGTTCCATTAGAAACTCAGCATGACTTACTGTAATATAATCACATTGATCAAGAGTCATTATATTATACTAACTCATGCTCCAGTTTCCAACACTACTTCAAAAACATTCATATTTTAAATTTGAATTTTTCATAATTTAGAAGCTAAAACAGTTTCCTTTCTGATGTAATACTGATATCGCGAAGAGATAAATGATTTCAGATAAGAATAGTTATGAAAATATCTTCAGAAATATCGAGGATATTTATAATGAAAGATACTATGATATCTTAGAATTTCTAATATCGATGGATGATGATGAAGAGATAATCTTTATAATAAGGTTTATTCGAATGAAAAATTGAAGTTAATTTGTTGGAGCTGTGGCAAAATTGGCTACTTTGGAAAGGGATTGCAAAGTTATTTTCGGTAATAACAACACCAAAGGAGCTAGCACAGATACGTGTCAAACGTTTACTCAGGTTCTGAGTGTTTTCAGGTGCATAACTATATGCATCAATCTTTTCTTCCGTAGATGAATTGCAGTTGGTTCATTCTCTCGATTAAGGTGTTTTCAAGAATCATGAAAGGTTTGAACGTTGATTGTAATCGTCAAGATACAAATGAGGTTTAAGATGAAATCAAGTGGAAAAATTGAAGAATTGTTTAGTTTCATATGTTATAATCACTATTTTAATTCATTTTTTAATTGTCCAATGTTGCAGTCCATGGTTAGCAGTCCACAATTAATAATTCAATAATTCATATATAGTTTAATATATAATATTCGAATTAATTAATACGTATCGTGACCCAATGTATACATGTCTCAGACTAGATCACAACTCAAAGTATATATATTATTTTGGAATCAACCTCAACCCTGTATAGCTAACTCGATCATTACCGCATATAGAGTGTCTATGGTTATTCCAAATAATATATATAGATGCGTCGATATGATATGTCAAAACCTTGTAAATGTGTCCCGATTTTTAAAGTGTATAAAATAAATAACAGAAATTAAATGACGATAAATAAAATTGCGAGAATTAAAATTGCGATAAATAAATTGCAATAAATAAATGTAATAAGGAATTAACAGTTAGCTAGGAATAGTTAGCTAGGATTTTGTCAGCATGGATTCTTAACAAAATTTCTCATAGTTAATTTGTTTGTTTCTAACAAATTTTATTTTATCCAATGTTTTCTTCATTATGCCACTTGTTGGATTCTGATAAGTCAAAATTCAAATATGAAATTGAATGAAAATGGTTATTCTGTGGTGAACGGATTCGTATATCTGTGGATGTAAGTAGGATAGTAAATGACTATTGAATCAGATTCGAAGAATGTACAGTGTAACTTATTAATGTAAAATCTAAATATTCCTCGGATATTACCTACTCGTTAAAATATTTTCACCATTAACAGTTTGTATTAAAAAAAATTTAATTACAATCTTTATGAAAATATACTCGCATATATTTTCTTCAGATGTAATCATGGATTTAATGAGTTAATATGATATTAATCTCATTTGTTTTTTTTCGGTTTGAGCTAGAATAAATAATCTCTAAGACTTTAGAAACCACATATTCTTCGCAGAATATTTCTTCAATAAAGTTATGGATCAATACTTCATCGTGCATTGTTGTTGGTACTCCTTGGTATCTATGGTGCGTATGACGTTCATGTTCGAGGTACAGATTGTGATGTTGAGGTGTGGGATGCGGATGTTGTTGTTGTGGTACTGGTATTGATGTTGGTGGTACTGTTGGTGCTGGTGATGTTGCTGAAGCTGGTAAGTTTTACACCATATTCTCCAAATTTGTTACTCGAGCGCGAAGCTCGTTGACTTCTTCCATTATTCCGGAATGATTGTCGGTCGGAACGAGCGGATGAATAAAGTTTTGAATTTAACATAGTATATAATCATGGCAAGATATTCGGGTAATGAAGGTGAAAATGGTGTTTCGGATTGGTTCGTCGGTAAGTGCTTCAGGTTCTTCTCCAAGAGGTGAATTCGGTTGGTGGAAATGATCGCCTTCTTCGAATTTCCATTAATTAAGTCGACTACGAATCTATCCCCAATTCATTCAGAATTGATGATGACTGATCGGTTGATCCATTCTGGTTACACTGTCTTCGAAGCTCGAGTGAAAATCCATATCGGAATAGCTGTCGGAATAACTATCAGAATAGCTATCGGAATCTGAAAAATTCGAACTGATTGAGGGATCCATCTCGTACGATCAGATGGAGGATTTTCGATATGAATTAGATTATAGGATGTAGATTAGTATCCTGCAATACATAAGTTACATATGCATATATAATACTAAAATCCCATAAGTTACGGAGGAATCTACGGAAGTTGTCAGGAAAAGTCTACAGTAACAGATATGCTAAGATATGAATTTATCTATACACTGTCTATGCAATAGAGGCAGTAAGACGTGTCTAGACTTTAAGGATGATAAGCAAATAATTTTCGACACTAAATGATAAGCAAAACTTTTGACATGCAGACACGGTCGAAGTCCAGACCCACTAATGTATCTAAACAACTATCAATTAGACACACTAATGCAAGACCTGGTTCGCTAAGACCACCGCTCTGATACCACCTATCATGACCCGTCCTAATCCATCCGGACGAATACATTACATTTGGTTACATCGCGAGGTACTTGACCTCTATATGATACATTTTACAAACATTGCATTGTTTTTAAAGGACAAACTTTCATTACATCAAAAGTTGACGGCATGCATTCGATTTCCTAATATATCCAACTATAATTGACTTAGTAATAATCCTGATGAACTCGATGACTCGAATGCAACGTCTTTTGAAATATGTCATGAATGACTCCAAGTAATATCTCTAATATGAGCAAATGAACAGCGGAAGATTTCTTTCATACCTGAGAATAAACATGCTTTCAAGTGTCAACCAAAAGGTTGGTGAGTTCATAGGTTTATCATAAAATCATAAGATTCAGTAATTTTGATAGACCACAAGATTTAAATACAGTACACCTATCTCGTGTACGAAACCATTTTTCATAATACTTGGCAGAGTAGGTTCGTATCCTTTTCTCCCCCGTAGTTTGCCTCGCGATTTTTAAATAACCGTACACATATCTCGTGCACAAAAATAATACACATAACCTGTGTATAAAAATTATTCTCTCGATACATAACATTCACTTTACATTCATCGCTTGACTTGGTAACCGACCTTAACATATAATGCGCATCAATAATATCCCCAAAACAGAACATCTCGTCTGTATCATATATAAACTTCGAAGTACTAAACACCACGCCCACTAGCTCTTCCGTCTAGTGAACATTCTGGGTGGGGGTGTTAAACCCGGTAGCTACCTTTAGGATTCGCGTGAATTAGGGCCATACCCGTTTCTAATTCTTAGGTTACCATGCAATAATAACCAGGGAAAATATTCACATCAATTGGTGGCAATTATCATGTCCACCTAATTCAATAATAATCAACAGAACTTCTGTCTGTATAATAATTCATTCGAGGAATGTTTTGCTTGTGTCATATCGTGTCAAACATTTATAAAAGCATTTCATGTTTCTCAGTTCAAAATATATTTCAAAAGCATTTAATAAAGCAGTTATGAAAACAGCGCATGTATTCTTAGTCTCAAAAATGTAAAGAGTAAAAGGGAATCAAATGAACTCACCTATTGTATTTTGTAGTAAAAATACATATGACGACATTGAACAATGTAGGTTTGACCTCGGATTCACGAACCTATATCAATTGTATATTTATTAATACATGTAATCGTAATCGAGCAAGTTTATATATATTATTATTAATAATATACTTGTTATATTACATGTTATATAGTGTGACGATCGCTCCAAATCCATATGGACGAACACGTCATTCATCGATTTCATTGCGAGGTATTTGACCTCTATATGATACGTTTTGTAAACATTGCATTCTTTTGAAAAGGCACACCATAAATGAATATTTAAATCAAAGGTTTTCGACATCTGATGATTTCTACATATAGACAATCACCGTAAATAATAGTTTACAATAGTACTTCCATTGACAATGCAGTCAAAATAAGATACATGGTGATGATTTGGTGAATGCAACGTTTCCTTGATAAATATGCCATGTAAGACTCCATGCACATAGCTTGTCTAACATATAAGCAAATAGCGGAAGACTTCTAGGAACCTGAGAATAAACATGCTAACAAGTGTCAACACAAAGGTTGGTGAGTTCATAGTTTTAGTGTTTCGCATAATCTGTATATAAAGGTGGACCACAAGATTTCAGTTGTTTCATCCAGAAACGTTTATCAAAATATTCTACAAGATTGAGCACCCTGGTAACTAAACATAACGTATATATAATTTGTACCCTTTGTATACTCATCTTAATAATACATACAAACCAACTTGTACGCTTCTCAAATAGCATACGTCCGTTAAAAGGCTAGTGCTCTAGCTCGGACGGGGATATCAAGCCCTATGGATCCATATACAACTACTCGCGCCCACCAGTTCTTATAACCAACAGTTACTAGTTACCAAAGCTAAGGGATTTTTGGTTCAAACTCGGTGTAGAATTTAGTATGTACTTGTATCCATTGCGTTTAAAATAAAGTGCATGTATTCTCAGCCCAAAAATATAGATTGCAAAAGCAATTAAAAAGGGAGCGAATGAAACTCACCTTTGCAGCATATAAAGTCGTTCACCAAAATGTGACTGAAACTCGGATTACCAAATAACTGTAGATCTCAACCTAGAGAACATATGTTGGTCAATAAATATCTATTAAGCTAGGTCAGGTCATAGTGTATCACAATCCTAATGCTCGAGATCGACATACAAAAGTTATCCAAAGTTGTTTCAAAAAGTCAATTTTGACAATAGTTTAACAAAACGAGACGTGCCTTATATAAGATTTCATTTACTCGGCTGGTAATATTTAAAAATCCATTTTATCAATCTTGTAAACAAGTTGTTTAAATCATAATTGCAGATTCAAAAGCAATTTTAATTAACGTCAATCATAATTCAGTTGATCATATCTTTTAATCCATTCATCGAAACTATTCGATATCTAAATGAAAAGTTATTGATTTTTGGCCAGCTTTCCAAAAAAATGCATATCATATACCTTTTATCAGTAATATATGTATTTACTTCGTGATTCATCATAAATGTTTAACGACGAAATTTAGCATACAAGCATGTATAAACATATATACTCGAGCACTAGACATGGATACACAATTAATATATAAAAGATAAAATATGAGTGCTTACGTATCAATATTGAGATTCAATATTATAGGAAAGTATGTAAACGTAACAGAGATGATAAACACTAGGTTTGACTTGCGAATATTACCTATAACCTCCATAATTATAACCCATAATTTCCTTAGCTCTATCCCGCTCGAAACCCATTTTGAAAGTGACACGCTCATGACCTCGTCGTAGTATTTTATGTATAATACTAATTAATAATACTAATAATAATAAGATTAATAATAATATTAATCTTATTATTAATAATAATAATAATAATATTAATAATATTAATAATAATAATAATATATATAATAATAATAATAATATATAATACGAGAGAGATAGAAAGATGTGTGCAAACTGAATCAGAAGTCGAGCTTTTATACTTGTGGCCTGAATTCTACTGCCATGCGATCGCATGGTCTCCATGACCATTTCCCATGCGATCGCATGGGAACATTTTCCAGCTCACATCTTGTTTAACATTTAGCTTGTCGACATATTAATATATAAATATATATATATATATATATATATATATATATATATATATATATATATATATATATATATATATATATATATATATATATATATATATATATATATATATATAATTTATATAATTAATTATATATTATATTAAATTCACGTGCATAGTTGATTTGTAATTTTAGTTCCGATAAGTCGTACGTCATCACTCGAATTATGTCCCGGTTCCGGTTTTTCGAACGTTCTTTCGTACATTTAGAAAACTTGCATTTTACGTTTCGTGTCACGTACCTTTATCAAAATATAGCCTTAAGTTGTCCATAAACTATACCACTCAAAGTATATCTTAAACTTTCGAGTATTTTGGTCATTTACTTCTATAAATCATCGTCTCGCTATTTGTTAATATATATATATATATATATATATATATATATATATATATATATATATATATATATATATATATATATATATATATATATATAATATATACATTTTCATTTTGAAATAGTGTTTTACTGTAGCAAAGTTACTGTAGCAAAGTTTTTTTACTGTAGCAAATAGTGATTTTCGAAAACACTATAGCTTTTCGGCTACCGTAGCAATTTGAAAAAAACTGTAGCAAATTAGTGTTTTACTGGTTCATCTTAAACGTTTTAGTTAACTTATCTAAATATTAATCGAATCAATAATCGAATGTTAATATCGTTTACTAAATAACTTGAAATCATATATATATATATATATATATATATATATATATATATATATATATATATATATATATATATATATATATATATATATATATATATATATATATATATATATATATATATATATATATATGCACATTAAGTTATATATATATTGTTCGTGAATCTTCGAGAACAGTCAAAGAATAATTGATTACATGAATATAGTTCCAAAACTTTGAGACTCAACATTACAGACTTTGCTTATCGTGTCGAAAATATTAAATCATTTAAAGATAAAGTTTAAATTTAGTCAGAAATTTCTGGGTCATCACATATAGATATAGATAGTTTAATATATTTAATTTATATATCTTATATAGCTATTATTTAGCATTCTTTAATATGTTAATAATAAAAATCTATATTAGGGTTTATATAAGATATCAATATATATTTATGTATAGATTGGTACATTATATATATATATATATATATATATATATATATATATATATATATATATATATATTAGTTAATATCATTTTAATAATAAAACTATAGTGATATGTAATATTAATATTATTGAAGTGTATCTTTATATAAAAATATTTACTTGTAATAATACTAAAAATGTAAGAGTGATAGTCATAGTAATGATTTTAGTACTTACATAATAATACTCGTGATAATAATATTACTTATGTCAATATTAACACTTCTATTATTTATAAAAAAATATTATTACTAATATTTATGAAAATGATAATAATTTATATTACTTTCATAATAATAATAATAATAATAATAATAATAATAATAATAATAATAATAATAATAATAATAATAATTGTGATTATAATACTTATTTTAGAAATAACGATAATGTTAATGCTCTTAGTTTGATTAATGATAACGATACTTCTAAAAATGTTGATAATAATGATAATATTAATAATGTTAATAATATCAATGGTGATAATGAAAATAATGATACTCCTTAATAATACTAGTAGTAGTAATAATAACTAATATTAACAATACTAGTAACAATAATAATAATATTTGGTAGTAATAATCATACTAATAATAATAAGTGATAATTAATAATAATACTAATAATTATAATACTACTAATAATAAATACAATCAAATTAATGATAATACAATTGATAATAATTATAACAATAACAATGACAATAATAATAATAATAATAATAATAATAATAATAATAATAATAATAATATATAGTAAAGGAAACTACCTTAGGAAAAGCCTTTAAAAAAAACAAAATTCACCCAACCGGGTTCGAACCCGAGACCTCTCGTTACTCATCACCACTCCCTAACCATTCTGCCAAGCTCATTTTTTTGATATAATACCCCGAAAATAACTATGTATATCCTATCTCTATCTGTTTCTATCTCCTTCTTCATCTTTCACAGAACCAAACGACTAAAGGATCGAACCAACACACAATTAGTTAACTAAACAGCTTTTACGATTTTCAGATAAATTATAATCAACCTATATCTATCTTGAATTAATTTGAAAGCGGAAAATAAATAAATAAATAAAAAGAACAGCGGCTATGCTGCCGCTGTTACTTTAAAAAAAATTATTGAATTTTGAATTCGAGTACGTTTTAGCTCATAACTTCAACATGAAATAGGTTGGAAATTGTTCCTATAAACTTTAGGAATCATCAATTTTACGAAAAACATCAAAAAAAATCCGTATTTTGCGAAGAACAATTTCTGTTGACTTTTATTTTGGAAGTTTGACTCAAAAATTCGAGTTCGATAATAAGAATTGAAAGTTGAGATTTTAGATAAAGCTTACATGAACGATTCCTAACACAACTACATTAATGGATTTTGAATTTTGTTTAGAAATCGAGTTTTAAAAAAAACACAAGAACAGAGATGTTTTCTGAGTATTTCTTCTATTCTGATTAATTCTATCGAAACAAAAAAAAATTATATTTGATAGTTGTTAATAATGGTGAAACAAATTAATGGTTTACGTCTTATAGCAAGAATAATCTGATTTTTATATCAAAGAACCCGACAGCAGGTATCAATCAAGAAAAAAAATATATAAAAGAAATATAAAAGGAGATTATGACTCCTAACAGATTTTGGCTGTATATGCTGGTTATATTCGATTGGGAATCAGTTTTAGAGACAAGATCCAATTCAACTACAGAATGAAAGGTACACACAACAGATTCTTATTCAAAATTCGCTATTATAATTTATTTTATATATTAATAATAAATAATTATAAATATTAATAATAAATAATAATATTATTAATAATAATAATTATATTAATAATAATAATGATAGTAATAATATCAGTTATAATAATATAATAAATTAAATGTATTAATTTTCATTGCTAAATATTTTATATAATAATATTAATAATTAATAATTATAATTATATTAATAATAATCAAAATACTAATAATAACAATAATAATAATATTAATGATATCAATAATAAGAGTAATAATAATAATAATAAGATGAAATTAACTACAATAATAATTATAATAATAATCATGCTTTTTAAAACAATAATTACAACATTAGTATCCTAAATTAAATGTATTAACACGTATATGTAATAATGATTATATTCGTAATACTGAGATTAATATTAGTAATAATAAAAAATTATAACAAATATATTTTTAACTTGTAATTATATTTAATTATTAATATTATATGTTATATGATAATATATATTGAATATTTATTATTTAAACATTTTACCATATAATCATAATTATTAATAAGAATCGTATATTTATTTATTCATTTTGATAATACTTAGTTATCCTGTTTATTATTTTACATTTTTAATTTTAATTGATTAAAGTGTATTTTATTAATCTCGAAATATTATATATAAACTCTTATATTTATTTTGATATATATATATATATATATATATATATATATATATTTACATATTTAATTACACACAATTGTTCGTGAATCGTCGGGCATAGTCAAAGGTAATTGATTACATGAATATAGTTTCCAAAATTTTTGAGACTCTACATTACAGACTTTGCTTATCGTCTCAAAATCATATAAAGTTTAAGTTTAAATTTGGTTGGAAATTCCCGGGTCGTCACATTTTTAACTAGTTTATTCAAAGCAACTGACATATGACAGTCTCTGCGTGTAATCACCTTTGAGAAGCACCTCCTAAACAACTGCTATAGGACAAGCTCAGACAGAAATACCGACGACGAGATTCGAACTCAAGACTTTCTGCTCATATGAACCCGATAGCCGGAGTACCATTGGGGCAATGCCTATTTGATTAATATTAATGTTAATCACCCTTGGTTAATGTTAAATGAAAATATGATAAATGGACAACTACGATAATAAGGATCATACATTCTTTATAGCCTAAGGGCGCATGGTGTTGGTTGCAACAAACGTTTTATGTTTAACTTACAATTTTTTGGGTTAGAAGTTAAGGTGTCAATAGATTAAAAATCCCAAAAAAAAAAAAAAAAAAAAAAAAAAAAAAAAGTGTGAGAATCTTGATCAAGGAAAGATGGTCGTGACGGTAGCATGGTTAAGATATCAAGATATAAGCAATCAATGCCAATTACTTACAAAGAAACACCATACCGTATGGAAAAAAGCCTGTGATAAAGCCAAGAAATACCCTCATATCTATATCTTTTTAACAATTTAATACACACAATCACACATACATCTATATATGTATTTATGTATGTTGGTGAAGGATATAGGACTTCAATTTGATGTATCCTAGGCCTTGTATGGTAAAGAGATCTAGATCTATGTAGAATGAGAAATAATGGTTAACATACTGAGTCGCTTTATGATTAAATAAACATAAAGTAAATTATTTCCTCGGTCCTTATAGTTATATTAAAATCATTTATTCAGCCATTTTAACTTTTAATTATGTTGATGATTCTCTATTTTGAATCTTGTTGGTAGATAGTCCTTTATTTTAAGGATTGGTAACAATGTTAACGTAATGGATCCCTTGGAAACTACTGAGTAGATAATTAAACAAGGGATCAATTGGTCAACAACTACTACTACTACTACTATTTCATTTCATTGAATATAGTCAATATACATTTTAATCCCTTAGGCTCCGTTCCCGAAATCACTTGAGAAAGAAGAAAAATGAAAGGAATAGGAAAGAAGATGATCCTAATAATTCGAAAGAATAGTTGAAAAGAAACTTACATTGAATAATACATCAATTTCTTTCAAACATAAAACTCAAAACACGAGTTCACTTTATCTTCCCTCTACTTTATTTCTTTTCCCTTCAAAATAAACTTAGAGGAGCAAAGCTTTAAATTTTAGCAACAAATAACGGTAACTTATATGAAAGAATCATAATATTCGAGAACAGAATAAAAATAAAATTACACATACAAAGGTATTACGATCATTATGATTTGACAACCAAATAATGTTTTTGGGTGTTTGCATAAAGAAAATGACAAAAAAATATAGCTAGTCAACCAGACATTAAAAAAAAATAGAGGGTATTTCCCCCTTCCTTGTCATCGGTCTGATTGGAGCGATGTTGTTCCCGCCATTTTCTAATGTGTCAATTCAAAAAATGAGGTTTTCGGGTGTGGTCTTTTAAGGGATTTTCGACCGCCCGTTCGGTTGTTTTGTCTGCTATCGATGGACTTCGTCGGTTTGTTGGTCATAGGGTGAGCGTTCTTGGGCTTCCCTGTAGACGGGGCTTGCTGGTTTATTGACGATTGGGTGCTGCTCTTCGTGACAGGAAGGTGAGGTGGTGGATCGGGAGGTCTTTTCTGAGCTTGGTCAAGTTTAGGGGTTATATATCAATAGATTCGCTTTCAGGCAAGGTTGCACCTAGTTTGTTGTTTAGGTGCTCATGTTTTCATCAAGTCGTATTGGTCACTCAATTTGGTATACCCTAGCACCTTTCAATGTTTATAGGTTTGGTGTAACTGTAGTGTTACGAGCAACAAATTATCAAGTAACATGTTTAATAGATAAAAGCGTCAAGTAACATGATTCACCTTTTAAATTATTTTACGGTGAGTTAGTCGGCCTTTAAGGCTAATCCTATTAACATGGAAAAGATAATAGTGTAACTAATGATCAAAGGGATATGTACTAAAATTGAACTCTAGACGTCCGCCATATGTTGTGTATCCCCACCAATAGGCTATTATCACCATAACAACTTTTTGCACGGGCAAATCTAGGGTTTGGACTCTCGGGTTCCGTGACACCACTAAATTTGAAAATATTTTTTATAAAGCACTATTCAAATTGCATACAATTACTATTAAATTTAAGTATAAAACCTCATATATTTGTGGAATTTATAATTTTCTTAACACTAAAGTAACGTTCACATATTATTAGTTATAAAATAAAAGATATTTGAAAACCCTCGCTTTTTGTTTTATTACTAAAAATAACTTATAGCAACCAAGCTTCACACATTAATTGAAATATTGAAAACGTTTAATAATGGTGCTCACTGTGGTTTGCACGCATGATGAAGGGCAGATAATCCGTCCAAAAGGGAATAATATGATCGAAAGGAAAGATCTTCAATATATCCGGTCAGCATTATCCGTCGTGAAAGTAGTTAATAAAATAATAAAGGGCGCTCATCGTGCAGCGTAAGCCCTTCCGGTCGCCATTAATGCATAAGCCCTTTATATCTAAAGAACAAAACGCGTGAGCAGCACGCATGCCACATCAGCATGATTGGAATAATTCGCCTAAATTCATTTACCAATGATAACTTAACACGTGTCTCCGTAGTTTACGGAGTTCTGGTGCCTATAAGTATGACACGAGTCAACACTTGATAGTAACAAGCGACTGAGAACTCTCTCTTTCACACAGTGTTTTCTCTCTCTAGAATTCAAGAGCATAGCAACAACACGCTAGACGAGTCAACTCACAGTTTGGATCCACTGGACGACGTAAGTCACCCCACAGTTTCTATATTGTGATCCGGGCATGCAGGGATTTTATCTTGAGAGAGACAAGTCAACTGTAGTGACCCGAACTTTTCCATGTTTATATATATTAATTGAGATTGATATTTACATGATTAAATATTTCCAACATGTTAAGCAATCAAACTTATTAAGACTTGATTAATTGAAATATGTTTCATATAGACAATTGACCACCCAAGTTGACCGGTAATTCACGAACGTTAAAACTTGTAAAAACTATATGATGACATATATATGGATATATATATAGTTAACATGATACTATGATAAGTAAACATATCATTAAGTATATTAACAATGAACTACATATGTAAAAACAAGACTACTAACTTAATGATTTTTAAACGAGACATATATGTAACGATTATCGTTGTAAAGACATTTAATGTATATATATCATATTAAGAGATATTCATACATGATAATATCATGATAATATAATAATTTAAAATCTCATTTGATATTATAAATATTGGGTTAACAACATTTAACAAGATCGTTAACCTAAAGGTTTCAAAACAACACTTACATGTAACAACTAACGATGACTTAACGACTCAGTTAAAATGTATATACATGTAGTGTTTTAATATGTATTTATACACTTTTGAAAGACTTCAATACACTTATCAAAATACTTCTACTTAACAAAAATGCTTACAATTACATCCTCGTTCAGTTTCATCAACAATTCTACTCGTATGCACCCGTATTCGTACTCGTACAATACACAGCTTTTAGATGTATGTACTATTGGTATATACACTCCAATGATCAGCTCTTAGCAGCCCATGTGAGTCACCTAACACATGTGGGAACCATCATTTGGCAACTAGCATGGAATATCTCATAAAATTACAAAAATATGAGTAATCATTCATGACTTATTTACATGAAAACAAAATTACATATCCTTTATATCTAATCCATACACCAACGACCAAAAACACCTACAAACACTTTCATTCTTCAATTTTATTCATCTAATTGATCTCTCTCAAGTTCTATCTTCAAGTTCTAAGTGTTCTTCATATATTCTACAAGTTCTAGTTACATAAAATCAAGAATACTTTCAAGTTTGCTAGCTCACTTCCAATCTTGTAAGGTGATCATCCAACCTCAAGAAATCTTTGTTTCTTACAGTAGGTTATCATTCTAATACAAGGTAATAATCATATTCAAACTTTGGTTCAATTTCTATAACTATAACAATCTTATTTCAAGTGATGATCTTACTTGAACTTGTTTTCGTGTCATGATTCTGCTTCAAGAACTTCGAGCCATCCAAGGATCCGTTGAAGCTAGATCCATTTTTCTCTTTTCCAGTAGGTTTATCCAAGGAACTTAAGGTAGTAATGATGTTCATAACATCATTCAATTCATACATATAAAGCTATCTTATTCGAAGGTTTAAACTTGTAATCACTAGAACATAGTTTAGTTAATTCTAAACTTGTTCGCAAACAAAAGTTAATCCTTCTAACTTGACTTTTAAAATCAACTAAACACATGTTCTATATCTATATGATATGCTAACTTAATGATTTAAAACCTGGAAACACGAAAAACACCGTAAAACCGGATTTACGCCGTCGTAGTAACACCGCGGGCTGTTTTGGGTTAGTTAATTAAAAACTATGATAAACTTTGATTTAAAAGTTGTTATTCTGAGAAAATGATTTTTATTATGAACATGAAACTATATCCAAAAATTATGGTTAAACTCAAAGTGGAAGTATGTTTTCTAAAATGGTCATCTAGACGTCGTTCTTTCGACTGAAATGACTACCTTTACAAAAACGACTTGTAACTTATTTTTCCGACTATAAACATATACTTTTTCTTTTTAGATTCATAAAAAAAAGTTCAATATGAAACCATAGTAATTTGATTCACTCAAAACGGATTTAAAATGAAGAAGTTATGGGTAAAACAAGATTGGATAATTTTTCTCATTTTAGCTACGTGAAAATTGGTAACAAATCTATTCCAACCATAACTTAATCAACTTGTATTGTATATTATGTAATCTTAAGATACCATAGACACGTATACAATGTTTCGACCTATCATGTCGACACATCTATATATATTTCGGAACAACCATAGACACTCTATATGTGAATGTTGGAGTTAGCTATACAGGGTTGAGGTTGATTCCAAAATATATATAGTTTGAGTTGTGATCAATACTGAGATACGTATACACTGGGTCGTGGATTGATTCAAGATAATATTTATCGATTTATTTATGTACATCTAACTGTGGACATGTAACAAACTCGTCCCACATCGGTGGGAGAGGAAAACAAAGCACTCCTTATAAGGGTGTGGATACCTCTTCTGGTATGACGCGTTTTGAGGGTGTTTACCCGAGAAGCAAATCCGTGAGGTAGAAGTGCGATCCGGGGTTGTACTCGTGCGCGGTTAGCCCGTCGGTGATCGGCTTGTGTCCAAAGCGGACAATATCATACTACGGGCTGATGGTGATGTTACTTATGGTATCAGAGCTGGGGCCCACATCGATTTGCACTGCGGGGACGCAGTGTCCCGAAGGGGGGGAGAGTTGTAACAGACTCGTCCCACATCGGTGGGAGAGGAAAACAAAGCACTCCTTATAAGGGTGTGGATACCTCTTCTGGTATGACGCGTTTTGAGGGTGTTTACCCGAGAAGCAAATCCGTGAGGTAGAAGTGCGATCCGGGGTTGTACTCGTGCGCGGGTAGCCCGTCGGTGATCGGCTTGTGTCCAAAGCGGACAATATCATACTACGGGCTGATGGTGATGTTACTGGACAACTAGTTGTAGGTTACTAACGAGGACAGCTGACTTAATAAACTTAAAACATCAAAATATATTAAAAGTGTTGTAAATATATTTTGAACATACTTTGATATATATGTATATATTATTATAGGTTCGTGAATCAACCAGTGGCCAAGTCTTACTTCCCGACGAAGTAAAAATCTGTGAAAGTGAGTTATAGTCCCACTTTTAAAATCTAATATTTTTGGGATGAGAATACATGCAGGTTTTATAAATGATTTACAAAATAGACACAAGTACGTGAAACTACATTCTATGGTTGAATTATCGAAATCGAATATGCCCCTTTTTATTAAGTCTGGTAATCTAAGAATTAGGGAACAGACAACCTAATTGACGTGAATCCTAAAGATAGATCTATTGGGTCTAACAAACCCCATCCAAAGTACCGGATGCTTTAGTACTTCGAAATTTATATCATATCCGAAGGGAGTCCCGGAATGATGGGAATATTCTTATATATGCATCTTGTTAATGTCGGTTACCAGGTGTTCACCATATGAATGATTTTTATCTCTATGTATGGGATGTGTATTGAAATATGAAATCTTGTGGTCTATTATTATGATTTGATATATATAGGTTAAACCTATAACTCACCAACATTTTTGTTGACGTTTTAAGCATGTTTATTCTCAGGTGATTATTAAGAGCTTCCGCTGTCGCATACTTAAATAAGGACGAGATTTGGAGTCCATGCTTGTATGATATTGTGTAAAAACTGCATTCAAGAAACTTATTTTGTTGTAACATATTTGTATTTTAAACCATTATGTAATGGTCGTGTGTAAACAGGATATTTTAGATTATCATTATTTGATAATCTACGTAAAGCTTTTTAAACCTTTATTGATGAAATAAAGGTTATGGTTTGTTTTAAAATGAATGCAGTCTTTAAAAAACGTCTCATATAGAGGTCAAAACTCCGCAACGAAATCAATTAATATGGAACGTTTTTAATCAATAAGAACGGGACATTTCAGTTGGTATCCGAGCGTTGGTCTTAGAGAACCAGAATTTTGCATTAGTGTGTCTTATCGAGTTTGTTAGGATGCATTAGTGAGTCTTGACTTCGACCGTGTTTACTTGAAAAATGATTGCTTAACAAATTTTGTTGGAAACTATATATTTTTAACATGTGAATATTATGTGATATATTAATCTCTTAACGCGTTTGATATTATGTGATAGATGTCTACCTCTAGAACAAGTCCCATTGACTCACCTAATAATAATGAAGAGTCAAATGTAAATTGGAATGATTCGTGGACTGATTCACAAGTTCCCGAAGAGGAACCGGAAGAAGAGTCGGAACCGGAAGAAGAGTCGGAACCGGAAGAAGAATCGGAACCGGAAGAAGAATCGGAACCGGATGAAGAAATAGAACCGGTGGGGGAAATAATAAAACGGTTAATTAAAAGAAAATCCTCAACCAACCGACCAAGGTTAATTATGGTCAATGGTGTTTCCGCCAAGGAAGCAAAATATTGGGAGGATTACCAATTCTCCGATGAATCGGATTCCGACGAGAATTCCGATGATGTTATAGAAATTACCCCAACTGAATTTAAAAAGGCAAAAGAAAATAATAAGGGAAAGGGCATAAAAATAGAGAAATCTAATTCCAACCCCGATGAACTTTATATGTATCGTCAACCCCCGAAGTCCTTAAGTTGTAACAATGACCCGGGAACCTCTGAACCACCAGGTTTTTCTAAACCAATGTGGAAAACGATGGCTCGTATTAGGGGAACATCATATATCCCTAGAAACTTGGCAAAACGAACCAAAACCGAAGAAGAAGAAACAAGCGAGTCAGAATAAGATAGTTGTATTCGTGTGGTGTAATATATGTAATATAGTGTGCTTATGCTTTATGATATATGTAAAAATTGCTTGTATTAATAAGTATTTTTTTTTATGAATCTAACTCTTGTCTATTTTACAGTATAAAAATACAAAATGGATAGACAACCCAATATTTTAAGAGACCTACCCGGAGACATGATTGATGAAATCTTGTCTAGAGTCGGTCAGAATTCTTCGGCACAACTATTTAAGGCGAGATCAGTTTGTAAGACATTCGAAGAACGTTCCAAGAATGCCTTGGTTTATAAAAGGCTTTCGTTCGAAAGATGGGGGATATCACATTGGGAAATCCATAAGTTACGATGTGTTTACTTTGACGCATATATTGCGGAGAACCTAAATGCTATTTTACGCAATGGGTTAAGAAATTATTTTGACTCAATATATCCGAATATTGGACTTCGTGATTTAGAAAAAGCGGCTAACATGCAACATAAAGAAGCATGTTATGCTTACGGATTAGTAATGTTCGCTTCTCACCAAAGTGAGAACAAAAACATCGGACTACAACTATTAAACAAAACGTTCCCACAAGTGACGGAGTCGGTAATTGGGGTAAGAAATGAGGTTTTTAGATTGTTACGGGACTGTTGGACATTACGTAACCCTCGTCCCTTTGACGACGTTACAACACGCTGTCTTATCAACGGCCATAACGGTTATGTTCCACAAGACCAAGGATGGGAAGTAATCCTAGTAAAACCAGAATGCATGACTTGTTTCTGGACGTATGAATTACGTGTCTTTATTGCCTTTGCTGAACGACTTGTGTACTAGCTAGAATTATCTTCATAACCATCTTGTATCAAATTTATTATGTGCTATATTTCATGCTATATGTAAAATAAGCGGTATTGTAAGTTTGTAAAATATTGTGTAAAAGTTTGAACGCGAAATATTATTATAATCAGTTTTTCATATAGAATTGTAGTAGTTGAATTGTATATTAGCTACTAAGCATGAACTTAACGGGTAGGTACTACCCGAATTTAAACTTATAAAACGCTAATATGAAGAAAAAGCTTTTATAAATGAGTTCATATTATGCTACGAAATACTATTAACTACTCTTAATATTCTGTATGATTAACTTGTTCCATTTGACTATTTTGAAGGAAATGGCACCGACTACTCGACACACCGTGAATATGAATGAAGAGGAATTCCGTACTTTTCTAGCTTCAAACATAGCCGCAGTACAGGCTGCGCTACATACCAACAATAACCTTGGATCTAGCAGTACAGGAAATCGTGTAGGATGCACCTACAAAGAATTCACTGCCTGCAAACCTTTGGAATTTGATGGAACCGAAGGACCGATCGGATTGAAACGGTGGACCGAGAAGGTCGAATCGGTGTTTGCCATAAGTAAGTGTACTGAAGAGGACAAAGTGAAGTACGCTACGCATACCTTCACAGGTTCGGCGTTAACATGGTGGAATACCTATCTAGAGCAAGTGGGACAAGACGATGCGTACGCACTACCGTGGTCAGCATTCAAGCACTTGATGAACGAGAAGTACCGTCCCAGAACCGAGGTCAATAAGCTAAAGACAGAACTTAGAGGGTTACAAACCCAAGGATTTGATATTACCACGTACGAAAGACGATTCACAGAATTGTGCCTATTGTGTCCGGGAGCATTCGAAGATGAGGAAGAGAAGATCGACGCGTTTGTGAAAGGATTACCGGAAAGAATCCAAGAAGATATAAGTTCACACGAGCCCGCCTCCATACAACAGGCATGTAGAATGGCTCACAAACTAGTGAACCAGATTGAAGAAAGAATTAAAGAGCAGACTGCTGAAGAGGCCAATGTGAAGCAAGTCAAAAGAAAGTGGGAGGAAAACGGTGATAAGAATCACCAATACAACAACAACAGCAATTACAACAATAATCGCAACAATTATCCCAACAATCGCAGCATCAATCGCAACTACAACAAACGGCCCAACAACAACAACAACAACAACAACAACAACAGCAACTACAACAATCATCCCAACAACAATAATAACCGCAACAACAACAACAATCAGAAGCAGCTATGCCAAAGGTGTGAAAAGTATCACTTGGGGTTCTGCACCAAATTTTGCAACAAGTGTAAAAGAAATGGTCATAGCGCGGCGAAGTGTGAGGTGTACGGACCAGGGGTTAATAGAACGAAAGGAACAAATGGTGTCGGAATGAGTAATGGCGGAGCAAGTAGTGTCGGAGCAAGTTATGCCAATGTAGTTTGTTATAAATGTGGAAAACCGGGCCACATTATTAGAAATTGCCCGAACCAGTAGAACACGAATGGACAAGGCCGCGAAAGAGTTTTCAATATTAATGCGGCAGAGGCACAGGAAGACCCGGAGCTTGTTACGGGTACGTTTCTTATTGACAATAAATCTGCTTACGTTTTATTTGATTCGGGTGCGGATAGAAGCTATATGAGTAGAGATTTTTGTGCTAAATTAAGTTGTCCATTGACGCCTTTGGATAGTAAATTTTTACTCGAATTAGCAAATGGTAAATTAATTTCAGCAGATAATATATGTCGGAATCGAGAAATTAAACTGGTTAGCGAAACATTTAAGATTGATTTGATACCAGTAGAGTTAGGGAGTTTTGATGTGATAATCGGTATGGACTGGTTGAAAGAAGTGAAAGCAGAGATCGTTTGTTACAAAAATGCAATTCGCATTATACGAGAAAAAGGAAAACCCTTAATGGTGTACGGAGAAAAGGGCAACACGAAGCTACATCTTATTAGTAATTTGAAGGCACAAAAACTAATAAGAAAAGCTTGCTATGCTGTTCTAGCACACGTCGAGAAAGTACAAACTGAAGAAAAGAGCATCAATGATGTTCCCATTGCAAAAGAATTTCCCGATGTATTTCCGAAAGAATTACCGGGATTACCCCCACATCGATCCGTTGAATTTCAAATAGATCTTGTACCAGGAGCTGCACCAATAGCTCGTGCTCCTTACAGACTCGCACCCAGCGAGATGAAAGAACTGCAAAGCCAATTACAAGAACTTTTAGAGCGTGGTTTCATTCTACCAAGCACATCACCGTGGGGAGCTCCTGTTTTGTTTGTCAAGAAGAAAGATGGTACATTCAGGTTGTGTATCGACTACCGAGAGTTGAACAAACTTACCATCAAGAACCGATACCCACTACCGAGAATCGACGACTTATTTGATCAACTACAAGGCTCGTCTGTTTATTCAAAGATTGACTTACGTTCCGGGTATCATCAAATGCGGGTGAAAGAAGATGATATTCCAAAGACTGCTTTCAGAACATGTTACGGTCATTATGAGTTTATGGTCATGCCGTTTGGTGTAACTAATGCACCAGCTGTGTTCATGGACCTTATGAACCGAGTGTGTGGACCATACCTTGACAAGTTTGTCATTGTTTTCATTGATGACATACTTATTTACTCAAAGAATGACCAAGAACACGGTGAACATTTGAGAAAGGTGTTAGAAGTATTGAGGAAGGAAGAATTGTACGCTAAGTTTTCAAAGTGTGCATTTTGGTTGGAAGAAGTTCAATTCCTCGGTCACATAGTGAACAAAGAAGGTATTAAGGTGGATCCGGCAAAGATAGAAACTGTTGAAAAGTGGGAAACCCCAAAAACTCCGAAACACATACGCCAGTTTTTAGGACTAGCTGGTTACTACAGAAGGTTCATCCAAGACTTTTCCAGAATAGCAAAACCCTTGACTGCATTAACGCATAAAGGGAAGAAATTTGAATGGAATGATGAACAAGAGAAAGCGTTTCAGTTATTGAAGAAAAAGCTAACTACGGCACCTATATTATCATTGCCTGAAGGGAATGATGATTTTGTGATTTATTGTGATGCATCAAAGCAAGGTCTCGGTTGTGTATTAATGCAATGAACGAAGGTGATTGCTTATGCGTCTAGACAATTGAAGATTCACGAACAAAATTATATGACGCATGATTTGGAATTAGGCGCGGTTGTTTTTGCATTAAAGACTTGGAGGCACTACTTATATGGGGTCAAAAGTATTATATATACCGACCACAAAAGTCTTCAACACATATTTAATCAGAAACAACTGAATATGAGGCAGCGTAGGTGGATTGAATTATTGAATGATTACGACTTTGAGATTCGTTACCACCCGGGGAAGGCAAATGTGGTAGCTGATGCCTTGAGCAGGAAGGACAGAGAACCCATTCGAGTAAAATCTATGAATATAATGATTCATAATAACCTTACTACTCAAATAAAGGAGGCGCAACAAGGAGTTTTAAAACAGGGAAATTTAAAGGATGAAATACCCAAATGATCGGAGAAGCATCTTAATATTCGGGAAGACGGAACCCGGTATAGGGCTGAAAGGATTTGGGTACCAAAATTTGGAGATATGAGAGAAATGGTACTTAGAGAAGCTCATAAAACCAGATACTCAATACATCCTGGAACGGGGAAGATGTACAAGGATCTCAAGAAACATTTTTGGTGGTCGGGTATGAAAGCTGATGTTGCTAAATACGTAGGAGAATGTTTAACGTGTTCTAAGGTCAAAGCTGAGCATCAGAAACCATCAGGTCTACTTCAACAACCTGAAATTCCGGAATGGAAATGGGAAAACATTACCATGGATTTCATCACTAAATTGCCAAGGACTGCAAGTGGTTTTGATACTATTTGGGTAATAGTTGATCGTCTCACCAAATCAGCACACTTCCTGCCAATAAGAGAAGATGACAAGATGGAGAAGTTAGCACGACTGTATTTGAAGGAAGTCGTCTCCAGACATGGAATACCAATCTCTATTATCTCTGATAGGGATGGCAGATTTATTTCAAGATTCTGGCAGACATTACAGCAAGCATTAGGAACTCGTCTAGACATGAGTACTGCCTATCATCCACAAACTGATGGGCAGAGCGAAAGGACGATACAAACGCTTGAAGACATGCTACGAGCATGTGTTATTGATTTCGGAAACAGTTGGGATCGACATCTACCGTTAGCAGAATTTTCCTACAACAGCAGCTACCATTCAAGCATTGAGATGGCGCCGTTTGAAGCACTTTATGGTAGAAAGTGCAGGTCTCCGATTTGTTGGAGTGAAGTGGGGGATAGACAGATTACGGGTCCGGAGATTATACAAGAAACTACCGAGAAGATCATTCAAATTCAACAACGGTTGAAAACCGCCCAAAGTCGACAAAAGAGCTACGCTGACATTAAAAGAAAAGATATAGAATTTGAAATTGGAGAGATGGTCATACTTAAAGTTGCACCTTGGAAAGGCGTTGTTCGATTTGGTAAACGAGGGAAATTAAATCCAAGGTATATTGGACCATTCAAGATTATTGATCGTGTCGGACCAGTAGCTTACCGACTTGAGTTACCTCAACAACTCGCGGCTGTACATAACACATTTCACGTCTCAAATTTGAAGAAATGTTTTGCTAAAGAAGATCTCACTATTCCGTTAGATGAAATCCAAATCAACGAAAAACTTCAATTCATCGAAGAACCCGTCGAAATAATGGATCGTGAGGTTAAAAGACTTAAGCAAAACAAGATACCAATTGTTAAGGTTCGATGGAATGCTCGTAGAGGACCCGAGTTCACCTGGGAGCGTGAAGATCAGATGAAGAAGAAATACCCGCATCTATTTCCAGAAGATTCGTCAACACCTTCAACAGCTTAAAATTTCGGGACGAAATTTATTTAACGGGTAGGTACTGTAGTGACCCGAACTTTTCCATGTTTATATATATTAATTGAGATTGATATTTACATGATTAAATATTTCCAACATGTTAAGCAATCAAACTTATTAAGACTTGATTAATTGAAATATGTTTCATATAGACAATTGACCACCCAAGTTGACCGGTGATTCACGAACGTTAAAACTTGTAAAAACTATATGATGACATATATATGGATATATATATAGTTAACATGATACTATGATAAGTAAACATATCATTAAGTATATTAACAATGAACTACATATGTAAAAACAAGACTACTAACTTAATGATTTTTAAACGAGACATATATGTAACGATTATCGTTGTAAAGACATTTAATGTATATATATCATATTAAGAGATATTTATACATGATAATATCATGATAATATAATAATTTAAAATCTCATTTGATATTATAAATATTGGGTTAACAACATTTAACAAGATCGTTAACCTAAAGGTTTCAAAACAACACTTACATGTAACAACTAACGATGACTTAACGACTCAGTTAAAATGTATATACATGTAGTGTTTTAATATGTATTTATACACTTTTGAAAGACTTCAATACACTTATCAAAATACTTCTACTTAACAAAAATGCTTACAATTACATCCTCGTTCAGTTTCATCAACAATTCTACTCGTATGCACCTGTATTCGTACTCGTACAATACACAGCTTTTAGATGTATGTACTATTGGTATATACACTCCAATGATCAGCTCTTAGCAGCCCATGTGAGTCACCTAACACATGTAGGAACCATCATTTGGCAACTAGCATGGAATATCTCATAAAATTACAAAAATATGAGTAATCATTCATGACTTATTTACATGAAAACAAAATTACATATCCTTTATATCTAATCCATACACCAACGACCAAAAACACCTACAAACACTTTAATTCTTCAATTTTCTTCATCTAATTGATCTCTCTCAAGTTCTATCTTCAAGTTCTAAGTGTTCTTCATATATTCTACAAGTTCTAGTTACATAAAATCAAGAATACTTTCAAGTTTGCTAGCTCACTTCCAATCTTGTAAGGTGATCATCCAACCTCAAGAAATCTTTGTTTCTTACAGTAGGTTATCATTCTAATACAAGGTAATAATCATATTCAAACTTTGGTTCAATTTCTATAACTATAACAATCTTATTTCAAGTGATGATCTTACTTGAACTTGTTTTCGTGTCATGATTCTGCTTCAAGAACTTCGAGCCATCCAAGGATCCGTTGAAGCTAGATCCATTTTTCTCTTTTCCAGTAGGTTTATCCAAGGAACTTAAGGTAGTAATAATGTTCATAACATCATTCGATTCATACATATAAAGCTATCGTATTCAAAGGTTTAAACTTGTAATCACTAGAACATAGTTTAGTTAATTCTAAACTTGTTCGCAAACAAAAGTTAATCCTTCTAACTTGACTTTTAAAATCAACTAAACACATATTCTATATCTATATGATATGCTAACTTAATGATTTAAAACCTGGAAACACGAAAAACACCGTAAAACCGGATTTACGCCGTCGTAGTAACACCGCGGGCTGTTTTGGGTTAGTTAATTAAAAACTATGATAAACTTTGATTTAAAAGTTGTTATTCTGAGAAAATGATTTTTATTATGAACATGAAACTATATCCAAAAATTATGGTTAAACTCAAAGTGGAAGTATGTTTTCTAAAATGGTCATCTAGACGTCATTCTTTCGACTGAAATGACTACCTTTACAAAAACGACTTGTAACTTATTTTTCCGACTATAAACATATACTTTTTCTTTTTAGATTCATAAATAAAAGTTCAATATGAAACCATAGTAATTTGATTCACTCAAAACGGATTTAAAATGAAGAAGTTATGGGTAAAACAAGATTGGATAATTTTTCTCATTTTAGTACGTGAAAATTGGTAACAAATCTATTCCAACCATAACTTAATCAACTTGTATTGTATATTATGTAATCTTGAGATACCATAGACACGTATCAATGTTTCGACCTATCATGTCGACACATCTATATATATTTCGGAACAACCATAGACACTCTATATGTGAATGTTGGAGTTAGCTATACAGGGTTGAGGTTGATTCCAAAATATATATAGTTTGAGTTGTGATCAATACTGAGATACGTATACACTGGGTCGTGAATTGATTCAAGATAATATTTATCGATTTATTTCTGTACATCTATCTGTGGATAACTAGTTGTAGGTTACTAACGAGGACAGCTGACTTAATAAACTTAAAACATCAAAATATATTAAAAGTGTTGTAAATATATTTTGAACATACTTTGATATATATGTATATATTATTATAGGTTCGTGAATCAACCAGTGGCCAAGTCTTACTTCCCGACGAAGTAAAAATCTGTGAAAGTGAGTTATAGTCCCACTTTTAAAATCTAATATTTTTGAGATGAGAATACATGCAGGTTTTATAAATGATTTACAAAATAGACACAAGTACGTGAAACTACATTCTATGGTTGAATTATCGAAATCGAATATGCCCCTTTTTATTAAGTCTGGTAATCTAAGAATTAGGGAACAGACACCCTAATTGACGCGAATTCTAAAGATAGATCTATTGGGTCTAACAAACCCCATCCAAAGTACCGGATGCTTTAGTACTTCGAAATTTATATCATATCCGAAGGGTGTCCCGGAATGATGGGGATATTCTTATATATGCATCTTGTTAATGTCGGTTACCAGGTGTTCACCATATGAATGATTTTTATCTCTATGTATGGGATGTGTATTGAAATATGAAATCTTGTGGTCTATTATTATGATTTGATATATATAGGTTAAACCTATAACTCACCAACATTTTTGTTGACGTTTTAAGCATGTTTATTCTCAGGTGATTATTAAGAGCTTCCGCTGTCGCATACTTAAATAAAGACGAGATTTGGAGTCCATGCTTGTATGATATTGTGTAAAAACTGCATTCAAGAAACTTATTTTGTTGTAACATATTTGTATTGTAAACCATTATGTAATGGTCGTGTGTAAACAGGATATTTTAGATTATCATTATTTGATAATCTACGTAAAGCTTTTTAAACCTTTATTGATGAAATAAAGGTTATGGTTTGTTTTAAAATGAATGCAGTTTTTGAAAAACGTCTCATATAGAGGTCAAAACCTCGCAACGAAATCAATTAATATGGAACGTTTTTAATCAATAAGAACGGGACATTTCATCAACGTACAAAGCACACTGTTGAACAAGAAATTTTACGTATACTTATAACCGCTAGCTGAGAATAACTATAAAAATCCTATAATAACAATATGTCAATATTAACAATAGATAACGTGGGTTTAGAGGTTTGTATTTAGATATGCTTTTACGTTATAATATTATTTCTCACGTTTTCACAATTTTAACCTCACTTTTTAACAAATTCATTTTTACCCCTCATGACATGTAAACTTCAATGCTAGAGGTTCTAAACGAAAGACATAACGGGCATGACTGAACGACGTCGTCACACTCGCTACAAACACAAAGATGCCGACACGGTAACAACACAACAGAAGCAACTCGTTTCCCACAAGCTTTACAACCGGGTCCACTCACCACCACTACTCGATCAGGGTCAACATACGATGATTCGGCGTCCTCCGCATCACGCGCCGCCACTTCCTCCCCAGTTGATATACACGCGCCACCAATAGCCATCGCTTGGTGCAGCTGCGCTTGCAATGCCGCCGCAACCGAATCTTGTGCCCTAGCTTTCGCTTGCCAATTCTCGGCTTCTGTGCTTAGCTGTGACGCACGAGCCGATAGCTCGGCGTGGCGCCGAGCCGCTTTGTCGGCTTCCACTTCCTTTTCTTTTATTATCCGTGACGCCGATTCTTTCGCTGCGCCGATCAGCGCAATATAGTGCTGTTGCCTCTTTTCCGCTAACTTACGCCTAAAATATTCATCCTATACAAAAATATAATATAAATAAAACTTATAATATTATCACAAAATTGTTAATAATTGAAAACCCATGAAAAAGAGTGAATTATTTTTAATGGGTTTTACCTGGATTTGAAGATAATGATGAATTTCATCCCCCTGTTGGCTGATTAAATTTGATAAATCTTGAGACAATAGAGACGTTAATCCAGAGGATTGCTGTTGTTGTTTTTGTTGTTCTTGATGATGATGATCATTGAAAGCTAATTTGAGACCTGTTGAAACATCAATGTTTCTTGATTGAATCTGGGAAACATCCATGAATTGATTACAATGAGATTGTTGTTGTTGATGGAAATTATATATGAACTGATTCATAATTTCTTCACTTCCTCTGTTTATTTGATTTGTACTTGAATTCTCAACTGCAACAATAACCAAAATTATATAAAATAAAATAAATCCCTTTATTATTCTAATGTATATTATATCAACGTTATGTTTACACATACCTTGAAAATTGTTAAAAAAAGAATTGTTGAAAGATTGATGATCAAGAATAGTAGTGGTTACACCACCACCACCACCAATATGGGCTTTGCCTTCTTGTATATTTATATTTCTGCATGATAAAATAAAAAACATATAAATACATTAATACAAATATTATGATTGAAAAATGGTATAAGTTAGTTATGAATGAAGAAGTGATGAAACCTGTTACGAAGGAGAAAATTGGATGAACATTGAGCTTGTACAGCCATTGTTTGTTTTGTAAGTTTATTTGGTGTATATGTTTTGAATAAATATAATATAAATATAAATAAAATGTGATAGAAAAATGTGAAGAGTAATAGAGAGGAGTGGAGAGGTAAATGTTGGGGGGTTAATAAATGCAAACACAAAAACGCATGATACTGAAGACGAAGAAGGTGCCTTATTCAAAACAATATTAGGCGGAGTCTTCTGTCACGGACTTATCTTAATAAGCTCACGTGCGGCACTTAGTCTCTACTAAGTCAGCCTTACTCGGACCTTATAATGATTCAAGTAACCAAAAGAGAAAATATTATAGAACAAGTGGAATTGAAGAAAATACTTATATTGCTTGAGAATGCTTTACAAGAGAGAATGTTTGAGATTTGAGGTGTGGTGTGCCAAATGAGACCACCCCTATTTATACTACTTCTAACACAAAATGGATGGCTAAGATTAATCTAAATCAATGGTTAGGATCTAAGTACTAGAAACTTCAAGTATATACATGGAGATAGATATTTCCATGAACATTCCATACCATTCCATGGAAGAACTCATGGGAAAGTTCTAGGGAGCTTCCATGATGTTCTTGGGCCTTCCATGAAGTTCTTGGGTTAAAACCCTTAATTGGGTCATAATCTTAGTGGGTTGGGCCACAAACTTATTGGGTTGTGACATTCTCCCCCACCTAAGCTCGCGACGTCCTCGTCGTGTGATCCTCGTGATACTTCTTGATTTTGTCTGTGAACTGCCACAATAAGTCTTCGGCTTCCCAGCTTGCTTCACTATCGGGCAAGTTACGCCACTTAACCAGGTATTCTCTATAGCTCGGCACACCTCGTCTCCGTACCGTTCGATGCAACAAGATATCTTCCACTTCACGATCGAACGAAGTCGCAACTGCCATTGGTGCTCGTTTGGAAACTCCTCGTTCTGGGTCTTCCTCGTCCCCATGATAAGGTTTTAGAAAACTTACGTGGAAGACTGGATGAATCTTTAATTTGGGCGGTAGTTGAACTCGATAAGATACATTCCCAACACGTCCAATTACCGGGAATGGGCCTTCATATCTCCGGATCAATCCTTTGTGCACCTTCCTAAATGTTTTGAATTGTTGAGGTAAAAGCTTCACCATCACTTGGTCCCCAACTTTGAACTCAACATGTCGTCTTTTCTCATCCGCCCATCTCTTCATTTTCTTGGCCGCCTTATCTAGTGATGCTCGCGCCAAGTCGGCTTGTTCGTGCCACTCCTTCATCGTTCTATAAGCGGCTGGGCTGCTTCCATCATATGAAGCGGCCAAAGCATTCGGGGTCAATGGTTGGCGTCCTGTCACCAACTCAAAAGGACTCTTCCCCGTGGACTCACTCCTTTGCATGTTATAAGAGAACTGAGCAATATCAAGAAGCTTAGCCCAATCATGTTGATTTGCACTTACATAGTGTCGAAGATAGAGCTCCAATAGTGCATTCACCCTTTCCGTCTGTCCGTCTGTTTGGGGATGAAAACTCGTGGAGAAATTCAAGTCCGTCCCCATGATCTTGAACAACTCCGTCCAAAAACGCCCTGTGAACCTCGGATCTCGATCACTTACTATCACATGCGGTATCCCCCAATACTTCACCACATTCTTGAAAAATAGTTTTGCGGTTTCATCCGCGGTAACTTCGGATGATGCGGCTATGAAGGTACCATACTTAGAAAACCGGTCTACCACGACTATAATACTCCCACACCCTTCCGACTTAGGTAAGCAAGTAATGAAGTCCATGGAAACACTCTCCCATGGTCCTTTCGGTGTAGGTAGCGGCTGTAATAGTCCTCCTGGTTGGCGTTGCTCTATCTTATCTTGTTGGCATATTAGGCATGTTCGCACGTACGTCTCTACGTCGTCTTCCATCCTTGGCCAATAATAAGTGCCTTCTACTAATGCCAGTGTCCTCTTGATACCTGGATGACCAGCCCACTTTGAATCATGACACTCCTTCAAGATTGTCCGTCTAAGATCACCCCACTTAGGCACATATAACCGGTCTCCTTTGGTGAATAATAGATCACCCTTGAGCCAAAACCTTCGCGTTTTTCCATCTCGAGCCAATCCAACAAGGTTTTTGGCTATAGGATCATGCTCTAATCCCTCCTTTATACGATCTTGAAGGAAGAATTGTGGTTTTGTGATCGCTGCAAACTCCGCCTTACGACTTAGGGCATCAGCTACCACATTGGCCTTCCCAGGCTTATACTCCAACACATAGTCAAATTCGGCTAGGAAGTCTTGCCAACGAGCTTGTTTGGGACTCAACTTCTTTTGGGTTTGAAAATAACTCGTTGCCACATTATCCGTCTTGATCACGAACCGTGATCCCAAAAGATAATGCCTCCATGTCCTCAAACAATGAACCACCGCCGTCATCTCCTTCTCCTGCACAGTGTACTTCCTTTCCGCCTCGTTAAGTTTCCGGCTTTCGAATGCGATCGGGTGACCCTCTTGCATTAGAACTCCTCCAATAGCAAAGTCCGATGCGTCTGTGTGTAACTCGAACGGAATGGTCACATCCGGAAGTCTCAACACCGGTTCTTCCATGACCGCTCCTTTCAACTCTTCAAATGCTGCTTGACATGTCTCATCCCACAACCAAGCTTTGTTCTTCTTTAACAATTCTGTCAATGGAGCCGCTTTCGCCGAGTATCCCTTGATAAAACGACGATAGTAGTTTACTAAACCAAGGAAAGATCGTAAATCAGTAACCTTGGTTGGTGCCTCCCACTCTTGGATTGCCTTGATCTTAGCCCCGTCCATCAGCAACTTCCCATCTTTTATTCGATGTCCAAGAAATTCCACCTCTTTTAATCCAAATGAGCATTTCTCTAGTTTCACATACAACTCATTATCCCTTAGTACTTGGAAAACTTGTTTCAAGTGCCTCACATGATCTTCCATGGTGTCGCTATATATGACTATGTCATCTAAGTACACCACGACAAACTTGTCGAGGAACGGGTGGAATAATTTGTTCATCAAAGTACAAAATGTGGCAGGGGCATTGGTTAAACCAAAGGGCATGACTAGGAATTCATAAGCGCCATACCTCGTCACGCATGTGGTCTTAGCCTCATCTCCTTCGGCAATTCGGACTTGATAATATCCCGATCTCAAGTCTAACTTGGAGAAGTATCTCGCCTTCCCAAGTTGATCGAACAAATCAGCAATAAGTGGGATTGGGTATTTATTCTTGATAGTTACCTTGTTGAGTGCCCGGTAATCTATACACATCCGCAAGGACCCATCCTTCTTTCTTTGAAATAGCACCGGAGCACCATACGGGGATTTTGACGGTCGGATGTATCCCGCATCCAGCAACTCCTTGAGTTGTCTTCGCAACTCCTCTAACTCGGGTGGTGGCATTCGGTATGGGGCTTTGGAAGGTGGTTTTGATCCCGGCTCCAACTCGATCGCATGGTCAACCTCCCTCCTAGGTGGTAACTTCTTTGGTAACTCCTTGGGCATGACATCCTTGAACTCATCGAGGACCTTCTCAATCTCCTTGGGTACCTCTAGTTTTCCCTTATCTTCGACCGTCTCTTGCTTTGCTACCGCTAAATAGCATGTCTCATTCTTGTTGTACCCCTTCTTGAATTGCATGGCCGAAAGTGACTTGGATGCACTCTTGCTTCCACGTTCGGTTGACACCATACAAGTCTTCTCACCATCCAAGATACACAGTGAATTAGCAAACGGCATAGGGAAACCGCGTACCTTATCTAGGAACTCCATCCCAAGTACTAACTTGAAGTCGTCCATAGGCACGACTGAGAGATCAATCATTCCTTCCCATTCTCCAATCTTCACATATACGTCTTTAGCCACCCCACTAATCGGTCTGGCACTCGTGTTCACCGTCTTCATCATGCCACTCTCTTTTGTTTCCTTAAGTCCTAGCCTTTTGGCTTCATCGGTGGAGATAAAGTTATGAGTTGCTCCCGTATCCACCAAAGCTCGTACCCGATCTCCACAAATGTTAATATCTACGAATTGGAGTCCTTTAGCCACTACCTTGGGTATCTCCGTCTTGGCCTTGATTGCGTTGAGGATATGCATTGATCCTATGCACCGCTCCTCATCCTGACAACCCGCCTTTTGAGCTTCCATAGCATGAAGGCTAGCTTTCTTCGGACAATCTCGGGCTCTATGCGGTCCATCACATATGAAACATCCATCATTCTTGTAAGAAGTTTTTATGCTCTTGTTATTCCCGGTTGGTGGCTTACGTGTATTATCATTCCTTGATTGGGCGGGCTTATCTCCCCCACCTTTCTCATGGCTCACCTTCTTATCTTTTGACTTGAACGAATCTTTCCTATTAGCATGGTCGACTAGTGCCTCCGCTTGAGCAATTGCGGTGGCAAGGTCTTGGACTCCTCGTCTCTCCAACTCCGTTTTAGCCCAAGGTTGCAAACCATCGAGAAAATAGAAGAGGAGAATATCATCGGGAATATTTGGGACCTCCAGGCTAAGGTTCGTGAATTCTTTAATATACTCCCGAATCGTCCCGGAATGATGTAATTTACGTAGACGACTCATCGCATCCTTTTGAGCATTCTTGGGGTAGAATTGATTCTTAAGTTCAGTAAGGAAATCATCCCAAGTATCAATAGTAACCGTACCTTTCTCGATATCTCCATATCGACGACGCCACCATAATGCTGCGGTATCCTTCAGGTAACGGGTTGCCGTCTTGATCTTCATTGCATCATCCACTATGTTGACTCCCTCCAAGTATTGTTCCATCTCCCATATAAAATCATCAACCGCTCGGGCTTCCCGCTTCCCCACGAACGGTGACGGCTTGGGAACGTCCACCTTCGGATCATTGCATCCAGTGTTGCTACCCCCACTAGCCATGAATCTCAAACAAGAGTTCATGTTGGTTTGTAAATCCACGAGGCGTTGGTGAATAGTGGAGACCTCCCCCTCCATTTCGCCTCGCAACCTCGTAATCTCACCCATGAGCATACCCCTTAAGTCATGGATCTCACGTCGCATGTCAACGTCTAGCACGTTGATTGCACTCTTGCAATCATCTTTCAATTCGTCAAAGTCCCCGTCCAAACCATCCAAACGTTGGTGGACGTCTTCGACCTTTGCTTTCACGTCGTCCATGGATGTCTCTACATCCATGATCCTCTTGTCCAAGTTTGCGACAAAGTCTTTGGACATACCTCGGTTCTTCTTGGCTCCTTGTCGAGTCTCTACCCGACCACGAGTCTCATCACCCATCACACCACTTGTTGCGCTCACATTCTTCTCGGTCTCGGTTGCCATCTCCTTGAATCGACCTTGCTCTTGATACCAAATGTCACGGACTTATCTTAATAAGCTCACGTGCGGCACTTAGTCTCTACTAAGTCAGCCTTACTCGGACCTTATAATGATTCAAGTAACCAAAAGAGAAAATATTATAGAACAAGTGGAATTGAAGAAAATACTTATATTGCTTGAGAATGCTTTACAAGAGAGAATGTTTGAGATTTGAGGTGTGGTGTGCCAAATGAGACCACCCCTATTTATACTACTTCTAACACAAAATGGATGGCTAAGATTAATCTAAATCAATGGTTAGGATCTAAGTACTAGAAACTTCAAGTATATACATGGAGATAGATATTTCCATGAACATTCCATACCATTCCATGGAAGAACTCATGGGAAAGTTCTAGGGAGCTTCCATGATGTTCTTGGGCCTTCCATGAAGTTCTTGGGTTAAAACCCTTAATTGGGTCATAATCTTAGTGGGTTGGGCCACAAACTTATTGGGTTGTGACACTTCAATGTATTTCTTTCAATTTATTTGATAATTTTTCTTTGACACAATAATTATAAATTATGAATATATCAATATTTTTTAATAAATACAGAAAACGAATGATACACAAGAATAAATGACTATTTTTTTTTTTTAATGAAATCTACTTTTGAAATACTTATGAATGAGAAATGTTAAAAGTCTATTGTGTGACACTTTCATAATAACCCTTGTTGGTCATGTATGTATCATGTATGCATTTATGTTTTACAAAGAAAGTACTCCGTATATACGTACTTACGATATTCACATGCAATATATTACGGAGTATGTATTAATTAGGTATTTATTTATATATTTACTGAATAGATTATTTATAATTATTTGATTCTGTTAATTGTACGCATATGCTTTATGCATGACTATTAACATGCCTAACTCGCTCACATAAATTATCTATTTTCTTTCTTCTTATCTCCACTTATAATTATAAAATATTTATGCGTATCTATCAACATTTTAGGCATACTTTTAGACACATAACTTAGATAGATTAATCATTTTCTTTATTAACTAGTACTCGTATAATGTATGTAGCAAAGGAGATGCTTGTATACCATCTCCTTTTTATCATACACTCTCTAGATATATTTTTTGATCATTTTACTTTTTTATGAAAATAGTTTGCTTAATTTCCTTACGAAATGATAAATGGCCTAAAAATCATTTGTTGGTTATATGCTGCAGCCCAGACACACTCGGTTGAGTGAGTCACACAGTCGATCTTGTGTGTGGACACACACAGTCGACTGTGTCTGCAGCTTAACTTATTGATTTGAATAAATAATAAAGCGCGCACACACACACCCATATATAATCAATAGTCACAAAGCAACGTTATTACATGAGCAAATGTTTTAAACGATAGTTCCACTACAACTAGGGATTACATGCACCAACCGTTCCTCGTTTACAAAATGAAGATATGAAAGAGTTCATATGTTTAATTTCAACTTCGTGTAATAGGCATAAAATTGCTTAATATCGGCCTTGCGTACAGTCTACGTGAAGGGCCGTATTATATCTATATATCTAAATGAGAGAGTGTAAATGAATAGGAAAGTTTATAAGTTTCACAAAATTACCCCAAACTTTTTACTTTTCATAATTCAACCACATCCTCTACATTAGTTAATTTAATAGTTTTTTATAAATTTACCACAAACTTTTCACATTTCATAATTTAACCATAAAACTTCTCATTCATTATGAATCGTCCACACAACTTTTACTATCTAATAACTATTCATTATTATTATTATTATTATTATTATTGTTATTATTATTATTATTATTATTATTATTATTATTATATCTATATATCTAAATTAGAGAGTGTAAATGAATAGAAAAGTTTAGAAGTTTCACAAAATTACCCCAAACTTTTTACTTTTCATAATTCAACCACATCTTCTACATTAGTTAATTTCATAGTTTTTATAAATTTACCACAAACTTTTCACATTTCATAATTTAACCATAAAACTTCTCATTCATTATGAATCGTCCACACAACTTTTACTATCTAATAACTATTCATTATTATTATTATTATTATTATTATTATTATTATTATTATTATTAGAGAGTGTAAATGAATAGAAAAGTTTAGAAGTTTCACAAAATTACCCCAAACTTTTTACTTTTCATAATTCAACCACATCCTCTACATTAGTTAATTTCATAGTTTTTATAAACTTACCACAAACTTTTCACATTTTATAATTTAACCATAAAACTTCTCATTCATTATAAATCGTTCACACAACTTTTACTATCTAATAACTATTCATTACTATTATTATTATTAAATCAACCATATAATTTTTCACTTTATTATTGTTTAACTTTTATTCTTATTATAAATTAACTACGTAACTCATTTTTAACTGTTTTATTGTTATTACATATATATATATATATATATATATATATATATATATATATATATATATATATATATATATATATATATATATATATATATATATATATTATATAAATAGTTTTTCCTATTTTATTACATAGTTTGTACCAATCGTTGATGTACGTCTCACTTTATTGATTGAGCATTTGAATATTTTTTCTCTACAAGACGAAAAGTAAAACAAAAAATGATAAATAATTACTTTCACGTTTATTACAAATCAATCACATAACTACTTTTGGTCCATCCTCGATAAAACGAAAAATAAAAAAAATGATAAATAATTACTTTCTCAATAATTAGCTATGTAATTAATGTTAATCAAGGGTGAAGAACCGGCGCAAAGCCAGGTCGACCAACTAGTTAGAGCTAAAGGATATGAGATTTGGGTCGTATAATTAGGGTAAAGTTGGATGGTTATTTGATAACACGACAAGCTTTAAATATATGTTGGTTTGACAAAAATTAGTATTATTCAACAAATGGTCATTTATCTAGCGGTAGTGTGGTGGTTCTTCAACTTATAATTTTTGGGATTTAACTAAAGTATTTGTATTTTGTATAACTAAGTATAGATATAGATTTAACCACTAATTAATAAAACATTGAAACGACAAACTTGAAAATTGAAACGACGTAAAATTAGTCACCGAATAGTAGACGAGGAGTAACGTTCTGTAAGTGTAAAAACAAAAATGAAAAAAATGTTCACGGATTGCACGTTCTATTGTGGTAGGCTAAGGTCGCAAATAATAAAACCAATTGTCGTGATATTAACTGATGGTGACTGTATTCCATGATATATATCGTGCTCTCATAATTGTTATATATTCAAAATCAATTACGTTGAATGTTAAACCACCACCATTTTCAATATTCTTTAATGATACAAGATTTGAATTCGATTCTTACAAACCAATAAAAGGGAAGGATTTAATTTATTTATTTTCATTAACAATTAACAATTATCAATATTATCGTAGAAATTAATATTTAAATGGAAAATACTCTAATGGTATTAACTAATCTCGTTGACAGCTTGACCAGCTTTTTGTTGACTATTTTCTTTTTAACACATATGCAACTTAAATATTTACTCCAACTAATAAATCCAAGAATTTACAGAGTATAATTTTCTAATTTTAGAACTTTAATTCACAACTTTGTGGTTGAAAGAGTTAATTCGGTAGTATCAATTCTAGAAGCAAAGTGTGAACACCGATTGAAGAAGTTTGGTTGACACAATGCTTGATTGATTTGTCTGAGGATCCGATCACGGAAAACTCTCGATAACAATCATCATTATGGGGTATCAATAACAATCGTCGTATTAATTATAATTTATCTTTATTTTTCAATTTAATCTGTTTTAATAATTACAAGGAAATGGGATAAGGATTGACGTGCCCCGTATTTCAATTTCGCTAATCTAATTAATTAGAAAAAATAAAAATTAAATTATTTTCAACTAAAAGAAAAATGAAAAAAGTATGTAAGTACCCATCCCTATACCTCAACACGCCACTCAACATGTAATTCAATTATTTATCTGTTACTAACACGTTTGTCACGTCAGCGCAAAGCACCCCACCTCAACCCCCCCCCCCCCCCAATACGCCACTTTTGTACATCACAATTATAATTATAATAGGTCTTAAAGCGTCAAAAATAATAAAAGCGTCAAAAATGAAACTTTTTTTGTGTGGTGAAAACTCATAAGGGTCCTATATAATTTGATTGATAATTTGTAAAAAAATTTACAGAATGGTTGTCTACTTTCACAAAAATCCATTTATTTTGAAAGTATATATGGAGTCATATCTTTAAATTTAGTAGTGTGCATAATTTGAGTATTACTTTTTAAAAAAAAAATTCAAACCGCCAGTTACTTTCACAAAAATTACAAGGTTGTATGTAAACTCACCACTGCTGATCAGTATCACTAAGCCAACAACTCTTTTGTATTGTCCCGTTCAGAAGTGTTTAATATTTGATTTCAAGTTGAATCGAAAAATACTAAGTGAATTTTAAATCAGTTTTAATTTAGTTTCGGTTTCGGTTCGAATCACTTTTGTTAAATCTATTTCAATTTACTATTTTCAGTTTGGTTAAACTGAAAACCGAATTCGACTAATAATATATTAAATTATTAATTTAATTTTAAAATAAAAAGGTTTAAATTTTATTTTTTATTTTGAAAAGCAAGCAAACTTTTATTAACATGATCAAAAAACACATATACAAGTTTCCAATAGAGCATTGAAAAGCTACCATCCGAAAACAACACGAAGGAGATACGAACTACTCGAGCTAATTACACGAAGTAACAGCAAAAGAAACTACATATACAAAACTATTAGACCTATGAAACTGAAAGAAACGAAGATGGGTTCGAGATCCACGTGAGCCAGTCAAGCTTTTTACCCCTTGCTTTAGATGTAATCCACTCGAAAGACTTGATTTGTATTTCATTAAACGCCACCGGAGCGTTCCAACAATTCTCTCGAAAAACCTTATTGTTTCTATTCTTCCATATGATGTAGGGACTGATCCATCGAACGGCTAACCTGTAACATACTGAAACCCGGGCTAGTTGTAAGTTGTCTATTTTTGCCCTTAGGGTTTGTGCTTAGTCTTAAGTGCTTTTATTTTAATTATTTTATTAGTGTTTTATTATAATTGTGTTGTGACCAGTTTGTGACAAGGGTCCCAGAACAGGTTTGTTTATTTCAATTGGACCTCGTTTGGGTTACCTAATCTTTTGCGAAAGATATCAGATAACTGGTAAATACCCGTGTGTTGTACAGTGTGGGAATTAAACCCAATTATGTGACTAGTGTAATGTATTTTCTTCCCATTTCTAGAAAATTCTCTAAAACACCATACCTTCATCCCTCCCACCTAACCAAACCCTAATTCCCCATTGTTGATCTTGAGCTCGAATTGGTCTTGAAATCACGTTCTTTACACTCTACTGATTCTTTTAAGGTATGAATCATGGGCTTTCATGATCAATTTAGTGTTAAAATGGTATTTTTAAGTGTATTTGTTCAAAAGCTTGATTTTGTGTCAAAATTCATGGATTTGATGTTGTTATGGTCAAAACTTTGTGGGTTTATAGTCTATAACATGTAGTAATTGAGTTGTGGTAAGTTTTGGTGTCGAAAACGAGCTCTAGATCGAGTTTTGGTGAATTTAGCTTGAAGTCCGTAGGTTGTGTTCAGAATCTGCAGATGATGAACACTGTCGGTCGACAGTCGACCGACTGGCGAGTGAACCGACCGACTGAGTTTGACTTTCGGCCGGTTGTGGAGATACCAAATAAGTTGACCAATTGGGAAAGTCAGTCGACCGGTTGTGTCAACAGTCGACCGACTGTCTACGTCAGTCGACCGATTGAGGAGACAGTCGACCGACTGTGTGTCCAGGGCAGAATATTTTACCAAAGTGCCTTTTTCTAGCCGTTATGCTGCCGTTTGTATTTTGGTGTTCAGGATGTAAATTTTGAAAGTGCATAAGTGTTAAGCATGAAAATTTTAGCGGACGCATTTTTTTTACTAATTTGTTATAATTCACTGTCAGTTTGTCTAATCTTGATGGGAACACTATTCTAACTTGGTTTTTGCTGTTCTCAGGAGATAAGGACAAGGAGGAAGTTCAGAAATAATAACTGAGCAGTTGCTGATAATTGGTGAGTGGGTCTATCTACGGATAGAGTTTAAGTAGCATATCATGCTACTATGGTTGACTCTTTTACCATGCATAGTGTAGGAATTGCCATGATAGGATAATATCGTTTGCTTGATGTTGTATGTGAATTATGTGTACACTGTGTGAATGGCACCAGTCGGGCCTAGATGTAACAGACTGAAACCCGGGCTAGTTGTAAGTGGACTATTTTACCCTTAGGGTTTGTGCTTAGTCTTAAGTGCTTTTATTTTAATTATTTTATTAGTGTTTTATTATATTTGTGTTGTGTCCAGTTTATGACAAGGGTTCCAGAACAGGTTTGTTTATTTTATTTGGACCTCGTTTGGGTTACCTAATCCTGTGCGAATGATATCAGATAACTGGTAAATACCCGTGTGTGATGGGGTATTGTGTTTAACACAAATATATAAGCTTTGACCTGCTTATTTTGTGATGTTTCCAGAAAATTCATTCTTCACTCCCGTACCTAACTTCCACCTCTTCAAACCCTAATCCTTAAACATTGATCTTGAGCTCAAATTGGTGTTAGAATCGTGTTTGTTATCGTTTACTGAGTCTATCAAGGTAAGTAACATGTGTTTTTGTATTTAATTCTTTGTTAAATTCATGCTTTTGTGTGAGTTTTATAAAAAGCTTGAATTTGTGTCATAACTAGTGATTTAAGTATTGTTATGGTCAAATTGTTGTGGGTTTTGAGTCTATAACAAGTAGTGAACAAGTTGTGGTCGATTTTGGTGTTTAAAACGAGCTCTGGATCGAGATTTGAGGATTTCATCGTGAAGTCCGTAGCCTTTGTTCAGTTTCTGAGGAAGATGAACACAGTCGGCCGACTGTCGGTCGACAGTCGACCGACTGAGGGTTTAACCGACCGACTGTTTAGTGAACCGACCGACTGGGATTTACCTTCGGCCAATTGATGTTATACCAAGTGAATCGACCGACTGAGAAAGTCAGTCGACCGGTTGTGTAGACAGTCGACCGACTGTCAGTGTCAGTCGACCGACTGTGTGTCCAGGGCAGAATGTTTTACCAAAGTGCCTTTTTCTAGCCGTTATGCTGCCCGTTTGTATTTTGGTGTTCAGGATGTAAATTTTGAATGTAAATTTTGAAAGTGCATAAGTGTTAAGCATGAAAATTTTAGCGGACGCATTTTTTTTACTAATTTGTTATAATTCACTGTCAGTGTGTCTAATCATGATGGGAACACTATTCTAACTTGGTTTTTGCTGTTCTCAGGAGATAAGGACAAGGAGGAAGTTCAGAAATAATAACTGAGCAGTTGCTGATAATTGGTAACTGGGTCTATCTACGGATAGAGTTTAAGTAGCATATCATGCTACTGTGGTTGACTCTTTTACCATGCATAGTGTAGAAATTGCCATGATAGGATAATATAGTATGTATGATGTTGTATGTAAATTATGTGTACACTGTGTGAATGGCACCAGTCGGGCTTAGGGAGACTTGGGACTCGAGACCGTGCCTAGGAGAGGTTAGAGTCCGTATGAGGCCAACCGTGCCTAGGGGAGGTTGGGTCCATAGGCTACTGATTGTAGAGTATAGTGTGAACGATGCATCCCCTGCATCTGGATAACTATACTGTGAATTGAGTAGCAGGGACTATCGGTAGACTCAAGTCCGATCAGCTAGGAGTCGTGTGCTCGTACAAGCCACCGATCCTCGTATTGTCTTATTGTATGCTAGTTGGTAGTTAGCATGTGTTGTTGTTGGTATATAGCTTGTGTGCGGCTTAAGCTATATTTGTTAGATAGATTCCATTCACATAGCGGTGCGCTAATCCCCCATATATTCTCCCCTTGCAGGTTTAGGTACTGCTAGTCGGGATGGGTGCTGTTGCAGAAGACATGTTTGACAACCCAACTCTGATGTGGACTTTTGTATAAATAATGTTTTGTAATAACGTAACACCGTTGTGTAAACTTAAACGTAATTACACGGATTAATGTAATGACGTGACATATATAGTGTTTGTAAATAAAGTCTTCCGCTGTGTGTTTAAAAAAAAATGGCCGGTGTTACACTAGGAGACTGGGGACTCGAGACCGTGCCTAGGAGAGGTTAGAGTCCGTATGAGGTCAACCGTGCCAAGGGGAGGTTGGGTCCATAGGCTACTGATTGTGGAGTATTGTGTGAATGATGCATCCCCTGCATCTGGATAACTATACTGTGAATTGAGTAGCAGGGACTATCGGTAGACTCAAGTCCGATCAGCTAGGAGTCGTGTGCTCGTACAAGCCACCGATCCTCGTATTGTCTTATTATATGCTAGTTGGTAGTTAGCAAGTGTTGTTGTTAGTATATAGCTTGTGTGTGGCTTAAGCTATACCTGTTAGATAGATTCCATTCACTTAGCAGTGCGCTAATCCCCCACATGTTTCCCCCTTTGCAGGTTTAGGTACTGCTAAATGGGATGGGTATTGATGCAGAAGACATGTTTGACAACCCTACTCTGATGTGGACTTTTGTTTAAATAATGTTTAGTAATAACGTAACAATGTTGTGTAAGCTTAAACTTAATTATACGGTTTAATGTAATGACGTGACTTATATTGTGTTTATTATTAAAGTCTTCCGCTGTGTATTTAAAAAAAATGGCCGGTGTTACAAGTTGGTATCAGAGCATGGTTTGGCAGCAAGTACGTGCGCGTATTTTGTTCTCAAACCTTGAGGCAAGTCAAACATGTCTGCGGGAGTGGGGGCTAAGTGAAAATAGGATATGTGTGTTAGTTGTGAATGAACTAACTGTTATCCACTAAGCTTTTGTGTGAGCTGTTTTGTAGCACAGGTATGGCTGATAGAAACGCACCTGGCCCATCCAACCCCGGAACATTCAGAGCACCAGAAGAGGGTGTTGAGTCGGATGATGATCAGAATAGTTACATCCTTCAGTTAGAAAGTAAGCTAAAAGAGGCTGAAGACAAAATTAATGAGCTTGAATTGGCGAGGCAATCTGGAAATGATGATACACCACCTGGATTCCCAATCGCGCAATCCCAAATGATACCTAATGTGCACCAGAACCAGTTTCAGAATCAAATACCTAACCAATACTATATGCCACCGCAAAACACTTTTACTTACCAAAATCCCATGATGATGAATCCATACCAAATGCAAATGTTCCAACAACCTTACATGCAACCACCCAAAAGATGTACTTATAAGAACTTCCGTAATTGCAAACCCCCTGAGTTTTCTGGAAGTACTGATCCGACTGTAACTCTGAATTGGTTGCGAGAAATTGAAAGGGTATTTGAAGCGTGCCAGTGTGAACCCGAGCTGAAAGTGACATATGCTAGTCGATTATTGAAAGGTAGGGCTATGATTTGGTGGGATTCTTTGATATTCAGTATACCGAAAGAACAAGTGAGTATGATCACATGGGAGCAGTTTCATGGAAAGGTGTGTGAACAGTATTGTAATTCGTTTGATATGAACCGAATCAAGACTGAGTTTCTTGAAATGAAGATGATACCTCAAATGACTATCGATGAGGTAGTAGAGAAGTATATGGATAAACTAAGGTTTGTACAACAATGGGTGGCAGACGAAGCGTCTCGTATCCAACATTTTGTTAATATCATTCTGCCGGAGTATCGAACTTTTGTTAGAACAGCTACGTCGTTGTCTCAAGCTGTTGTGATGGCTAAGATGGTAGAAAGTGATGTTCAGGCCGCCAGAAATAGAATGTTTGGTAATGTGCTACAACAAGGTGGGCAAGTATATGGTCAATCAGGATCTAAATCCAAGAAGTCTAATGGGTTTAAATCGAAGGGTAAAAGTGGTCAGAGTAGTTCTGGGTCTGGATCAGGTAAAGGGAATTGGTGTCACACGTGTCGATCTTCTCACAGTGGTCAGTGTTCCGAGGCTACAAGAAGATGCTTAAAGTGTGGTGTGGTTGGGCATGAGTCTTCAGCATGTCCGTATCCGAATAGTGTGTGTTGGAGTTGTCATAAACCAGGGCATCGTGCAGTTAGTTGTCCGTCGAAGAGTGGTAGTTCCGGGGCAGGGTCAGGGGCGCGTTCGGCATCAGCCGGAGGGTCAACTGCCTCGAGTGGGCAGAAGAGGAAGAACCCTCTAACAGCAGAGGCTAGAGCTTTTCAGATGTCGGTTGAGAATGCTGTGGCAACCGATGAAGTGATCACCGGTATGTTTCTAATCAACTCAATACCTGCTCGCGTATTGTTTGATTGTGGTGCTAATAGGTGTTTTATGTCCCTAGATTTCTGTGCTAAGTTGAAATTACCAGTTACTGTGTTACCCAAGCCGGTTAGTGTAGAAGTAGTCGATGGTAAGATCACACCCGTCACAACATATGTGTCTGGAGTTTGTATAGAGATCAAAAGGAAGTCTTTTCCGGTGACTTGTTTAGTGTTACCTATTCCTAGCTTTGATGTAGTATTAGGAATGGATTGGTTGAGCTCGCTTAGGGCTAATATTAAGTGTGATAGGAAAATGATTACCTTTCGTTCGACCGATGGAACCCGTGTTGTGGCCCGAGGGGGGCGGGGTGGGTATAATTTTCCGTTGATAACCATGATGAAAGCGAAAAAGTCGATGACAAAGGGTTGTGATTTGTTTCTTGAGTATGTGATTGATGCGAAGAAAGAAAAGAGAACAGTGGCCGATATTCCAGTAGTATCAGAATTTCCCGAAGTGTTCCCAGATGAGTTACCAGGTCTGCCGCCGGTAAGGGAAGTCGAATATAAGATTGAGTTGGTTCCTGGAACAACTCCAGTTGCAAAATATCCATACCGATTAGCGCCGTCTGAAATCCGTGAAATGATGTCACAGATTCAAGAGTTATTAGATCGTGGGTTTATCCGACCGAGTTCTTCACCGTGGGGTGCTCCGGTATTGTTTGTTAAAAAGAAAGATGGGTCAATGCGTATGTGTATTGATTATCGTGAATTGAACAAAAGAACAGTGAAGAATAAGTATCCATTACCTCGAATAGACGATTTGTTCGATCAGTTACAGGGTGCTTCATTCTTTTCCAAGATATATTTATGACCCGGGTATCATCAGGTTCGTGTTGCTGAATCAGATATACCGAAAATAGCGTTCAGAACTAGGTATGGTCATTATGAATTTCTTGTCATGCCGTTTGGGTTGACGAATGCGCCAGCAGTCTTCATGGATTTAATGAATAGAGTGTGTCGTCCGTTCTTAGATAAGTTCGTGATTGTGTTCATAGATGATATACTAGTGTATTCAAAGACAGAGAGTAAACATGATGAACACCTGAGACAGGTTTTGAACTTGTTGAAAGGTGAGCAACTATTTGCAAAATTTTCAAAGTGTGAATTTTGGTTACGTGAAGTGCAGTTTTTGGGTCATGTGATTTGTGCTGAAGGTATAAAAGTTGATCCGAAAAAGATAGAAGCGGTAATGAATTGGAATTCTTCGAAGATAAAGACTGAGATTAAGAGTTTTCTGGGATTGGCTGGTTATTATCGCAGGTTTATCAAAGATTTTTCTAAAATAGTGGGTCCGTTGACTAAGTTGACTCGTAAAGATGTAGCCTTTCGATGGACGGATGAACAGGAAAAGGCTTTTCAGATTTTGAAACAGCTACTGTGTCAGGCACCAGTGTTAGCTTTACCAGAAGGTTCAGATGACTTCGTGGTATATTGTGATGCGTCATATGCTTGATTAGGTTGTGTATTAATGCAAAGAGATAAATTAATCGCCTACGCCTAGCGACAGTTGAAAGTTCATGAGAAGAATTATTCTGTACATGATCTTGAAATGGCTGCTGTAGTGTTTGCTTCGAAACTGTGGAGACACTATTTGTATGGAACCCATTGTGTTATTTGTACAGACCATAAGAGTTTGCAATATATCTTCTCACAGAAAGAATTGAATATGCGTCAGAGACGGTGGCAAGAGTTGATCAAAGATTATGATTGTGAAATTAAATATCATCCGGGTAAGGCAAATGTTGTTGCAGATGCGCTAAGTCGTAAAAGATCAAGTGAAAATGTGAAATTCCTTCGTTTGAATATAACTTCAGATTTGATTAACAGCTTAAGAACAGTTCAGGCCTGTGCTTTAGAGGACGAACATATTAAATCTGAACAAATGATCAAACGAAAATTGGATTTAATTGATGACTCACGTGGACTAAAGACTTTAAACAATCGTATTTGGGTGCCTAAGCTTGGAGATTTGAGGGATTTAATTATGATAGAAGCTCACAAATCCAGATTGACAGTACATCCGGGTAGTAATAAGATGTATCATGATTTGAAAATAGTGTATTGGTGGCCGACAATGAAAACATATATCGCTCGATATGTCGAAAAGTGTCACATTTGTGCTCAAGTGAAGGCAGAACATCAGAAACCTTATGGTTTGCTACGTCAGTTACAGATTCCAGAGTGAAAATGGGAACATATAACGATGGATTTTGTGACCAAACTACCAAGAACTCAGAAACGACACGATATGATTTGGGTAATAGTGGATCGTCTAACTAAAAGTGCTCATTTTCTAGCTACTCGTGAAACAGCTTCGTTGAGTGAGTTAGCCGAATTGTACGTGAAAGAGATAGTTAGTCGACATGGTGTACCGTTATCGATCGTTTCAGACAGAGATTCCAGATTTGTGTCGAATTTTTGGAGAATAGTCTTCAACAGAATTTGGGTACGCGGGTGAATTTAAGTACAGCTTATCATCCTCAGACAGACGGTCAGAGTGAAAGAACGATACATACTTTGGAGGATATGTTAAGGGCTTGTGTGTTAGAATACGGTGGTTCGTGGGATACACATTTGCCGTTGGTCGAATTCGCGTATAATAATTGATATCATCCGAGTATAGGGTTGCCGCCCTATGAAATGTTGTACGGCCGTCATTGCAGAACTCCGACTTGTTGGCTAGAAGTCGGGGAGAAACAGTTTGCAGGTCCCGAAATTGTTCAAATGACAGCCGAAAAAGTTGCAATTGCACGAGAAAAGTTGAAAGCCGCTAGAGACAGGCAGAAAATGTATGCTGACCCGCGTAGACGTCCGGTAACCTTTAATGTGGGTGAACGAGTGTATCTAAAAGTTTCACCGTGGAAAGGGGTTATCAGATTTGGTAAACGTGGTAAGTTAGCACCAAGATTTATTGGTCCATTTCAGATCAGTGAAGTGTTGAATGATCAAACTGTGGTGTTAGATCTTCCTCCAGAGTTAGCCGGTATTCATAATACATTTAACGTGTGTTATCTTCGTAAGTGTAAAGTCGATGATGAAACGCAACTCCTTCCTTTAGAAGATTTAAGGGTCGATTTGAATAAGAAATTGGTGGAAGAGCCAGTCCGTGTAGTTGACCGAAAGGTGACTAAGTTGAGAAATAAAGAGATACCGATGGTGTTGATCGAGTGGAAACACAGTTTGGGTTCTAATCTTACATGAAAAACGGACGAGTTGATGAGAAACCGCTACCCTCATTTGTTTGACCAAGACCAGATTCCGGGGACGGAATCTTCTTAAGGGGGGTGGATTTGTAACAGACTGAAACTCGGGCTAGTTGTAAGTTGTCTATTTTTGCCCCTAGGGTTTGTGCTTAGTCTTAAGTGCTTTTATTTTAATTATTTTATTAGTGTTTTATTATAATTGTGTTGTGACCAGTTTGTGACAAGGGTCCCAGAACAGGTTTGTTTATTTCAATTGGACCTCGTTTGGGTTACCTAATCTTGTGCGAAAGATATCAGATAACTGGTAAATACCCGTGTGTTGTACAGTGTGGGAATTAAACCCAATTATGTGACTAGTGTAATGTATTTTCTTCCCATTTATAGAAAATTCTCTAAAACACCGTACCTTCATCCCTCCCACCTAACCAAACCCTAATTCCCCATTGTTGATCTTGAGCTCGAATTGGTCTTGAAATCACGTTCTTTACACTCTACTGATTCTTTTAAGGTATGAATCATGGGCTTTCATGATCAATTTAGTGTTAAAATGGTATTTTTAAGTGTATTTGTTCAAAAGCTTGATTTTGTGTCAAAATCCATGGATTTGATGTTGTTATGGTCAAAACTTTGTGGGTTTATAGCCTATAACATGTAGTAATTGAGTTGTGGTAAGTTTTGGTGTCGAAAACGAGCTCTAGATCGAGTTTTGGTGAATTTAGCTTGAAGTCCGTAGGTTGTGTTCAGAATCTGCAGATGATGAACACAGTCGGCCGACTGTCGGTCGACAGTCGACTAACTGGCAAATGAACTGACCGACTGAGTTTGAATTTCGGCCGGTTGTGGAGATACCAAATAAGTCGACCGATTGGGAAAGTCAGTCGACCGACTGTCTACGTCAGTCGACCGATTGAGGAGACAGTCGACCGACTGTGTGTCCAGGGCAGAATGTTTTACCAAAGTGCCTTTTTCTAGCCGTTATGCTGCCGTTTGTATTTTGGTGTTCAGGATGTAAATTTTGAAAGTGCATAAGTGTTAAGCATGAAAATTTTAGCGGACGCATTTTTTTTACTAATTTGTTATAATTCACTGTCTTTGTGTCTAATCTTGATGGGAACACTATTCTAACTTGGTTTTTGCTGTTCTCAGGAGATAAGGACAAGGAGGAAGTTCAGAAATAATAACTGAGCAGTTGATGATAATTGGTGACTGGGTCTATCTACGGATAGAGTTTAAGTAGCATATCATGCTACTGTGGTTGACTCTTTTACCATGTATAGTGTAGGAATTGCCATGATAGGATAATATCGTTTGCCTGATGTTGTATGTGAATTATGTGTACACTGTGTGAATGGCACCAGTCGGGCCTAGGAGACTGGGGACTCGAGACCGTGCCTAGGAGAGGTTAGAGTCCGTATGAGGTCAACCGTGCCAATGGGAGGTTGGGTCCATAGGCTACTGATTGTGGAGTATAGTGTGAATGATGCATCCCCTGCATCTGGATAATTATACTGTGAATTGAGTAGCAGGGACTATTGGTAGACTCAGGCCCGATCAGCTGAGAGTCGTGTGCTCGTACAAGCCGCCAATCCTCGTATTGTCTTATTGTATGCTAGTTGATAGTTAGCAAGTGTTGTTGTTAGTATATAGCTTGTGTGTGGCTTAAGCTATACCTGTTAGATAGATTCCATTCACTTAGCGATGCGCTAATCGCCCACATGTTTCCCCCTTTACAGGTTTAGGTACTGCTAGATGGGATGGGTATTGATGCAGAAGACATGTTTGACAACCCTACTCTGATGTGGACTTTTGTTTAAATAATGTTTAGTAATAACGTAACACTGTTGTGTAAGCTTAAACTTAATTATACGGTTTAATGTAATGACGTGACTTATATTGTGTTTATTATTAAAGTCTTCCGCTGTGTATTTAAAAAAAAAATGGTCGGTGTTACATAACCAAATTTTTCCCCGAATACTGAGCTACCCGGACAGCTCTCATCACCAAGAACTTCATGAATACTAAAGCTAGGAAATGACCCCATATTCCACCATTTATACACTCTATCCCAAATCTCAATTGCGTGTTTACAAAATACAATAGAGTGTTCTACGGTTTCCAAGTCATCGTCGCATAACGGGCACCGAACGGAGTGGAGATCGATATCGCGCTTGTTCAATTCCAATCTCACGGGCAATCTTTTGTGACGAGTTCTCCATACAAAAATCTCAACCTTTTTTGGTGTATATTTATTACGAGAGGTGCACCACGAAGAGTTATTCGAGCCGAGCAGATGTGCATCAATTAGAGATGATATCGTCTTGACTCGAAATAACCGTCACTATCTAGAGAACACGTCCAACAGTCACTTTCTCCTTGCGTGATTCTGAATGGGGTGATTAAAGTTACAAGCGAATCTAGTTCTCCTGTAGCTCGACCTGTAGGATTTCTTCGCCAATTACCCATCAATACCGATTCATTGTTTATCACAGAAACACGATCCTTCACTGTTCCATCAGGCTCATTTTCCAGCCTATATAGTCTGGGAAATATAGTGGTAAGCTTGCCTTCTCCGATCCAATGATCGTGCCAAAACATAGTATTACCACCATCTCGAACCATTTTGCTAAAGTAATTCATGAAGTCCACATGTACCTGCTCAATATCATAACCTGCTAACACAATATTATACCACGTCCCGATAACCGAAGAGTTTTCACTCCCCGGAACCAAGCCGCCATTAACACCGTGTATGCTACGAATAATTTTAACCCAATAAGCATCGGTTTCGTTTTTAAACCTCCACCACCATTTACCCAATAACGCGAGATTTAATTTAAAATTATTACTCCTATTATCTTGGATAAATCAATACATGTCTAACTTGGATGTATATGAACAAATTATCATAATTACAAATTTTATAGGTGTTTTGGCTACAAAAGTTAAAGCTAGTTTTGTACTACTTGTTTATGGTTTCTAACAAGAAAGGTGGGTTCGCGCGTTGCAGCTTTAAAAGTGTTAGCGATTTAACTTTAGAAAAAATATTAAAAAAATATTATATATTTTAAACCGTGTAATAGCGAGTGTATGTATTCATGTATTTGAGGAAAAAAATTAAAATGATGAATAGTGGGAAATTAAAAAAAATTACTATTGATGAATAGGAGTCGGCCAATATAGTATATATAAAGTGAAAGTGGGAAAAAAAGTGAAAGTGTAAAAAAAAAAAAAAAGATGAATAGTGGTCGGCCACTATTGATGAATAGTGACCGACGGTTCGGGCGCTGCTGCTTGAAAAGTGTTAGCGATTTAATTAAAAAAAATTTTAAAATATTATATATTTTAAACCGTGTAATAGCGAGTGTATATATTCATGTATACTATCCTATCAACTTTCTCCAAATGATAAAGACATAATAGGGCAAAAAAAAAGACAAAAAAAAAATATTTAAAATGATGAACAGTGCTCGACTAATAGGGATCCGAAGGAAAAAAAATTTTATATATATATATATATATATATATATATATATATATATATATATATATATTTTAAACCGCGTAATAGCGAGTGTATGTATTCATGTATACACTCCTATCAACTTTCTCCAAATGATAAAGACATAATAGGGCAAAAAAAAGACAAAAAAAATATTTAAAATGATGAACAGTGCTCGACTAATAGGGATCCGAAGGGGAAAAATAAGGTGAAGGGATCCAAAAAAAAAAAGGTGAATAGTGGCCGGCCACTATTGATGAATAGTGACCGACCAATAGGATTTGAGCATTCCACTATGATCCTTAGTATATATTAAACCGCGTAATAGCGAGTGTATGTATTCATGTATACTATCCTATCAACTTTCTCCAAATGATAAAGACATAATAGGGCAAAAAAAAAGAAAGACAAAAAAAAATATTTAAAATGATGAACAGTGCTCGACTAATAAGGATCCGAAGGAGAAAAAAAGGTGAAGGGATCAAAAAAAAAAGGTGAATAGTGCCGGCCAATATTGATGAATAGTGACCGACCAATAGGATTTGAGCATTCCACTATGATCCTTAGTGTATATAGAGAAAAAAAGGTGAAGGGATCCAAAAAAAAAAAAGGTGAATAGTGCCAGCCAATATTGATGAATAGTAACCGACCAATAGGGTTTGAGCATTCCACTATAATCCTTAGTATATATAGTAATTTATGATAGTGAAATGACGATTATATCCATGAAAACCTATATGAACCATCATTTTTATATAAAATGCAAATCAAGCAAGTCTATAAACTTTGATGTATATGACCAAAATATGCATGATTACGAAGTTTCATGGGTGCTTTTAACAACAAAATTCGAAGTTAGTTTTGTACTACTTGTTTATCGTTTCTAATTTAGGTATCGATTTACGATTATACCCATGACAAGCCATATGGACCATCATTTGGTTGGGTGGTCATAAGTGATTGCAAAGGAATAGAGAAAGCAACACCCATCTTTTTATGTTTGAGCATTATTTGGTTTGTGGATTATGACTATTTGACAATACCAAACCAACCCAACCCAACCCTCAATTCGATGCTTAAAGGCATGACTTGTATTGATCATTATAGGCATTTTCTTTGGTATAGGAGTGACGAATAAACCAAGTGAAGACCTTTTATATATTAAATACTAAATGAACTGCACACCTTTTACATTGGTGTAATGAATTTGTCAACAATCACTGTTTTCAAATATATGTAGGTCAGAACTAATCATTTTGCATTATTCAGTTCAATTTTGTGATCATCAATTTAATTTGTCTATCAAAATGTTTAAAACTTTATATACAACATTTAACAATTAGGATTATATTAAAATAAAAATAGACATGACAACTTTTGTTTAATTATATTGGTTTTTATAGAAAAAACAAATACTCAAACACCTCACTACCTATCATGAACCATCTCAAAATAGTCTAATGGTTGGGGCACTAGGTTCTTCTCAAGAAATCTTAAGTTCAAATCTCAATTGGAACATAACTTGGGATGACCAGGGAAAAACAGTCTCAGGAAACGATTACGGGTACCCGAATAAGCTACGTACATATAAGTAAAAAATACTCTTCTTCTCCAGATAGCCCGAAAAGAAAAAACATTATCTATATACCAGTTTATTCATCCTAGAACTTGAACCCCATCATGATTGAAAGGAAAACGTGATACCAGTATAACGATAACCTTTTAATCAATCATATTGCTTTTTATGAATTATGGCCAAGTTTAGGAGTTGATGACTGGTATACTACCGTATACTCGTATATGTTTTCTTGAATGTAGTTACATTTTCCAGCATTGTCTTTACCCATATACAAGTAGCGTAAAACGTTATAGTTTAACTTCAAGACGTGTATATACATTGTCTAATTGTTTAGTGTTACATTAGTTTATACGAAGTATACATTTATTTTGTTTATTTTTTGGTTTCAACTATGACTAGTGCAAATTCGAGTACTCTCGTCCATGGTGTAGGAGCACGCCAAACACAAGCCAATGGCAAGCCATGACATTGGCACCAATGACAGCAAGCGATCCAAAGCCATGTGAATGACTTCCATGATTCTTCTGGAAAATCCATAACAAATCTTATCACGGAAAGAATTGCTTTGTATCTTGTACATTTAGCATTAGAATTTATACAATGTATTAATAAATTAATAGAGTGTGTCCATGTGATGGTAAATAAGTGTTTGATCATAAGAAAATGTTAATGAGACGCTAATATTACAATGTGTTAATTTAAAGAAGTTATGTTTGAGAATGGTTATACTTTTTTTTTTGTTGGTAAAACTCAATCACGTGAACTAGGAAAAAGCCAAAGGGTAAAAAAGAGATGAAGAATAAAGTGTTTCTATGCAAGTTTCATCACCATGAAGATTGCAAATCTTGAATGATGGAGAGAAAGAAGAAAAATCCATCACCTCATTGTCTCATTTTCAACTATGTATGTAAAGGTAGGAATACATGTCAAAAAGTTAAAGAGTTTGGTGGTAGTGATGGTAATAAATCCTTAACCATATAGGGAATTTTCTCTAATTAATAATTGAATGTGGTAAGAATTAAGATAAAAACCACTAAACAAAAAGTGAGACTCTTAAAAGATTATAAAACACAAGAATGTGAAAGAGAGTGCTAGGAATGGTATCATGCAATTTTTCTTTACTTTGGTCCCAATGGTGGGTCTCCTTTATTTGATACACAATGTCATATGACAACATCTCCCGATGTCTTTTAAATATAAAATAAAAATTTATTTCATATTTTAAACTTAATCCATAATGTAAATGTAATCTTACATTATTTGAAAGACATTACACTAAAATATACAGATAATACAATAAAATATACTCTTTATATGAGTGAAGACATGAAGTTCTGTTATTCTCTCTCACATGCACACAAAATACAACTCATGAAACACAATTGTTGTTGTCTTCTCCCTCTTGAAGATTACGACATGCTTTGCTTTTGTTTGAGGAGTTGGTATTGATTTAAACAAATATCATTTGGTGCTCTTAAAAGGTTAAAATAGAATATAATCTTTTTTACTCCGTAATTTGTTTCTAGCTTTTTCCTAATTAATGGTTTTGCTTGTGGATGATTACTACTACACACACACTACATCAATTATGGCTTTTATAACTTTGAAATTGGTGGTGAGATGCCTAGAAACTTACAATGCACAAAATGTCACTTTGTTTGTACCTTTCATAGGGGTCTGTAGATGCTAAATATTTAAAGAAACCAACAAATCTTGATTTGAGGGCACGTAATATAACATACCTTTTGTACATATATACGGTGTGTTGTCAAAATCTAAATTTGACATCATTATTTTGTTGTATTTCTACGAAGTATATATATTCGTCGATTGTAAGTTGCAATCTTAAACAATATTATGGAGTCAATTATTCGTTCGTTATATAAACTAGAAGACAAGATCGTCCTATAAATTTTGATCTGTGTTGTGCTTTAACATACTAGAAGACGGTTAAGTATGATACATTCGGTTACATGCTAACTTAAATATAGAAAAAAAAAACAAGTTATTGTATTTATTTAATTTTTATTTTTAATAAGCTAAATTTGTATAATAAGAGAATTTTTTTTGAAATAGTAATTTTTGGAACCCCATTTACAGAGCTAGAAATTTTGAATAAATTTTACAAATCTAGTAAAACCGGTGTTTGAAACACCGGGTTGCAATTTTTCACACCAAACCGGCTTTTCAAACTCCGGTTTGTGTATTTTTATCATCTGGTCAAACATCCAACGGCAGGGGGTGCCAACGGGTGGCATAAAAGCATCTGGTCATGAGACCATCTGAGAAAAGTGTACCCAAACCAGCATTTGAAACACCGGTTTAGTGTGAAAAGTGGCAAACCGGTGTTTCAAACACCGGTTTTACTAGATTTGTAAAACTCATTTCAAAATTTATAGTAGTTCTGTAAATGGTGTTCCAATAATTACTATTTCAAATAAAAGAGTGAATAATTCATGATTTGTCTCCTTGCTACCTATCGAAATGTTTATTTATCCCACACTACTACAAAACCACCTTTTCCGGACTATTTTTTGGCCATTTCCGGACGCAAAGTCGTCCCGAATGATATTTTCGGACGACAGGTCGTCCCTACAAAGTCGTCCGGAAAGGTTCGTCCCAAAGTCGTGGTACCTAATGCGTGATGCGCGTTGGGTGATATAACATAAGAGTGTAACCAACAATAATGCTCGGTGAACACGCATCATGCACTAAGTTACGCGCATCATGCGTGGTACATGATGCGTGGTCGGGGGACATAAGTTGCAATTTCGAATTTTTAAGGGCATAAGTTTCAGAAACTAGACATTTTGACCAATTTTCCTAAAATTTAATTGTGATGAACCAGAGCTGATGATGTGATGTTGACTGAAAATGCCATGTATTTGGATTAAGAAGCAAGTTTTTTAACTAGGTTGGGTTACGTATCATTTCAAGATATAATGTGATTTTAAGTTTTTATAAAAATATATAAAAGCAATGTCTGTCCATGGAGGGTGGACACCATTCCTTGTCTCCTGTTATATATAAATACGATACGATGCGCTTGTAGTTGGTACTAATATTAGTTAATTACGGAGTATTAGTTAATATAAGGTAGCAAAGTAGAGATTGATTTTGTGAACAACCTTTACCATTTTTCAAGTATTTGGTTTGGATACCTAAGCTAAAAACTAGTAGTTATATGTAATTTATATTTGGTTCATGTATCTTTGGATTTTATTCATGAACATGCTATGTCACATGACTCAAACTTTATGAGAAATATATAATAATTAGATTAGAATAGATGTATGCCTTCATGTTTGAAGATTTATATAGTCAAAGCAGGTGGCAACACAAGGAAATCTTAATCAAATGATGCACAAATAGAGGCCATCAAAGTATATGATATTGACCATGAAATTCGAATATTGCTACTCTTTTTATGTCTTTATATATGCACATATGACACAACGATTTCCATCATTATTGTTCATCTTATGATATGCCTACTTTATAAAATTGATTCCTTCGTTGTTGTCTTCACGTATTTCATTCCAACTTGTTACATCTTTTCAATAATATCTGTTACTAACCTAATTCATAAAAGGTTGTGAATGCTTTCCTTTGCATCCAATTCCTCGTTGATACAGCTAATTCATTCGGGCTGTAACAAAGCATGTTATGGAGTCGTGGACCTAAGATATGTCTCTAGATCGATCAAGTCATATACTACAATATTGTTTGACCTAAGATCAGTGGCGGATCCAGAAACTTTTTCACCGGGGGCGATTTTTTTTTTAAAACGTAAGGATTTTTTTTTTTGACAAAATATAGAGGTTTTGGGGCAAAATATAGAGTTTTTTTGAGCAAAATTTAGAGGTTTTCGAGCAAAATACGAAGGTTTTGGGGCAAAATATGAAGGTTTTGGGGCAAAATATGAAGTGTTTGGGGCAAAAAAAAAAATTCCACCGGGGGCAAAATCGAAAAAACGAAAAAAATTGCACTAAATTTTCGAAACCCCCCCCCCCCCCCCCCCCCCCCCCTAGTACACTAAATCCGCCTCTGCCTAAGATAACATAGCATGTGTACTGTCGATTAGTATGTTGATAAGAAAATTAAACTTAAATTAAGCGTACATAGTTATAACAAAATTACATAAAAGGTTGTGAATATTTTCTTTACAACCTTGAAGTTGAGGATTCAAGTCCTACACATTTCGTGGGGTGTGTGAGTTTGTCTTTAAAAAAAATACATAAAATACAACCTTATAAACGAGTTTTCAATCATTGCAAATCGAATATCAATATTTTTGGAAGTAAAACAATTTATGTTTAAAAATAACTGAATATCAAATATCATATACTTGTCAAAGTCAAAGGAACTTATTTAGTTTGTTCTAAATTTGTTAATGGGTCGATAACATTGGGCTAAAGTTACAGAACGCCTTAATAAACGGGATTATCACCAAAAAGCCCATTTTTTAACCTTATTTGCCTAAAAGCTCAAAAAATAAAAAAAATTGTCAATTTGCCCTCGCAAGGAGCAAGGTGCATCTTGCTCCCTTGCGCCTTGCGTCCTTGCTTCCACCTGGGAGCAAGGAGCAAGGCACCTTGCGTCCTTGCTTCCACCTGGGAGCAAGGTGCCTCTTGCTCCCTTGCTCCCAGGTGGAAGCAAGGGAGCAAGAGGCACCTTGCGTCTTTGCTTCCACCTGGGAGCAAGGGAGCAAGGTGCCTTGCTCCTTGCTCCCAAGTGCAACCAAGGTCGCAAGGACGCAAGGCGCAAGGAAGCAAGAGGCACCTTGCTCCTTGCGAGGGCAAATTGACAATTTTTTTATTTTTTGGGCTCTCACGCAAATAAGATCAAAAAAACGGGCTTTTTGGTGATAATCCCCTTAATAAACGGTCTGTTACGAGTACAGAATTTCATTTTCTTATTTTATTTTTAACTTTGTTAACTAACCATACAATTAAAGTAACAACTATAGTTTCACAAACCTAGTGAACGATTTCTGAAAATTTTCAAAAAGTAAATACGTAGATGGAACTGTTGCATTTTCACAATAATGTTTCATTTTCGTAATAATGTTGATATCAACTTATCAAGTTAACAACGCTGACTAGTCCATTTGTCTCAACTTTTTGGGTAATAAATTTCGAATTACTGAGATGTTAAATTTGTGATACTGATCTCAAAACGGTTAATCATTAGATTCGTTAAGATGTTTCAGTGTGATGATGCTCTTGGAATGGTTAACCATTCTTTAATCCTTGTATGCAAATGGATATATGGACATGATAAGGTTTATAGATCGAGTTTTAATGTATCAAACTTGAATTTTGAGGATACTTATTGTTGGAGGGTTGGGAGTGTTATTTCAAGGTTGTAACAATTGGTGAAATGAAGGTTCATGTATATGATTTAGAATGATGTAAATCTATAGGGGTGGATTTGGTCATGTGCTAAGTGTGCCATCACATAAGGGCGACAATTTAAAGAGGTCTAAGAAAAACCTAACATATATATATATATATATATATATATATATATATATATATATATATATATATATATATATATATAGTGATTCATCCATTAACTGATCTGGAGTTTGTAATTAAATTAAAAATAAACTACGGAATAAAGTACATAAAAGCTCAAACGTTGTTTCCTAATCCCTAATCGACTTCTGTGTGCAGCCTCGATTGTTGATTTACGTTATCTCTAGAGTCTACAGCTGCAACCTCGAAAAGGTATGTCACTATGTTTTGAAGTACAATTGTTTCATTTATTATTATTTAGTATATTAGATTATTTGTATGTATGTTCGTCGCTTTGTTTATGTACATACATAGTTTCCCTCGTTTCAATGTGCCTAATGTAAATGTTTTTTTATATGAAACGTCTAGTTTGTATTTGTCGAACAAGACAATTGAATGGGATGGTGCTGTAAATCTAAACACTCTCGAAAAAATGCAGCTACGTGATCAAGTTTTACTTAACGAGATTCTGATAAAATGTTTCGAGTAGATATATAAAGGATCGATAAAGAAAGGAATCAAATGACACTAATGACTAAATATACCCATGCTCTTATGGCTAATGGTTGGAATCAAATCTGGAAAAGCTGAGCTAATAGCCAGCTAGCAAGAGATGGAATTTTTTATAGGAAGAGAGTTAAAACGAGCTAGCGGCTGGTTACCTAGTTAGCTGCCGACTACTTTGGGTTTCAGACCCGTTTTGTGAGCAGACTAATTTCAGGCAACAACATATCAACATGCTTTGCGAGAAGTCCAAAGTCATCGCTGATGAACCTCTATGACCACAAGGGTGATTAACTTTTTTATCTTTGTATATTCGAACTCATAACCTCCACTTTGGATGGATAAGCCATAATCACTCATCCTCCACCACCACCACCTCGTGAAAGGCTACTTGTTTTCTTCAGAAGCTAAGCATGCGGCTATGGATTCAGTTTCATGCAGTGTTGCAAAAAACGGTCGAGACGAACGTCTCAACGAATTTACTTGTGTATTGTCACAACGGATATAAAAACGGGTGAAAACGGCTAATGATTAAACAACGGTAAAAACAGTCAAAAACCTTAAAAACGGCCAATACGGGGTCGAGACGGATTTTGGTCAGCGTTGACTTTATATTTTATACATAAACATAATTTAAAAATAAAGTGAAATATGCAAATTAAACATTGATATTTTCTTTTAATTTTACATATTTATATTTATGTTTGAAATATATATAAAAAGTCAATGTTAGTCTCGACACCGCGTCTTGACAGTTGCGACACTTCAAGGTCCAGACTGTCTCAACCCCATCTTGCGTCTTTTACAAACTTGCTTTCAGGTAGTAGCCACCTGATGCTACATGCAGGGCCGTCTCACTAATTTCCGAGGCCCTGTTCAAAACATAAAAAGAGCCCTATAAAAGTTGATATTTTCAGTACGTATAATGTATAGTACGTATAATATATAATACTATGATAGCGTAATCAATAGAATTAAAATTTCTCAGAAAAATCGTAGCAAAGTGTTATTCTCAAAATAGTTGTCAACTTGTTATAATTAAACTGTTGTATGTTTATATAAAACTGTCATCTTAACATTTTTTGTAGCGAAGTAATTAATCAACTTTCTATAGTCAATACTCTCATCTTATTATTTTAATACCTATAATCGTGAATCTATCAAGTCTTTCTTGTGACATGATAGACCGCAAGTAAGAAATTCTGTTACGATGTATGAATAAATGAAATATTACATAGGTTCTTCGATATTTGAGGCCCCTTAAATGTGACGACCCGGAGATTTCCGACCAAATTTAAATTTAATCTTTATATGTTTCCGATACGATAAGCGAAGTATGTAATGTTGAGTCTAGAAAATTTTGAAACGATGTTCATATACTCAATTGACCTTCGACTCCTCTCGACGATTCACGAACAATTAATTGTAATATATATATATATATATATATATATATATATATATATATATATATATATATATATATATATATATAAGTAGTGGTAGGTGATAATGCTAAAAACGAACATATATTTCATAGCATTATTCCTCAAGAAAGACAAGCTTTTAGTTGCAATTGTTCTATTTACAAGTGATATTCGTTTAAATAATAAAAGGTGAAGACAAAAGACAGATTCGACGAATTGAAGACGCAAACGACCAAAAAGCTCAAAAGTACAAAATACAATCAATAAGGTTCCAATTATTGATAAGAAACGTCTCAAAATTACAAGAGTACAAGATTCAAAACGCAAAGTACAAGATATTAAATTGTACGCAAGGACGTTCGAAAATCCGGAACCGGGACCAGAGTCAACTCTCAACGCTTGACGCAACGGACTAAAAATTACAAGTCAACTATGCACATAAATATAATATAATATTTAAATAATTCTTATAATTATTTATATATTATATATTATATTATTAAAAACCGTCGGCAGAAAAAACAAAGGCATGTGAGCCTCTCCAGCTGGCCATGCGATCGCATGGCCTGGAAGGCATAAATCCATGCGATCGCATGGTGCACAGTTCCAGCCCACATGCCTATAAAAATCGAGCTTTGGTGTAACACAAAACACATCTTTTTCCTTCTTCATCATACGTAAATTATATATATATATATTTTAATTTTAATTTTAATTTTAATTTCTAATAATAAGGGTATGTTAGCGAATGTTGTAAGGGTGTAAGTTGAAATTCTGTCCGTGTAACGCTACGCTATTTTTAATCATTGTAAGTTATGTTCAACCTTTTTAATTTAATGTCTCGTAGCTAAGTTATTATTATGCTTATTTAATCCTAAGTAATCATGATGTTGGGCTAAAAATATTAAAATTGGGTAATTGGGCTTTGTACCATAATTGGGGTTTGGACAAAAGAACGACACTTGTGGAAATTAGACTATGGGCTATTAATGGGCTTTATATTTGTTTAACTAAATGATAGTTTGTTAATGTTAATATAAAGATTTACAATTGGGCGTCCCTATAAATAGCCATTTACACTCGATCGGACACGATGGGCGGGGTATTTATATGTACGAATAATCGTTCATTTAACCGGACACGGGAATGGATTAATAGCCACTAGAATTATTAAAACAGGGGTGAAATTATGTACAAGGATACTTGGCATAATTAATAACAAAGTATTAAAACCTTGGGTTACATTCAGTCGACATCCTGGTGTAATTATTAAACAAAGTAATAAAACTTTGTTACAGTTTAAGTTCCCAATTAGTTGGAATATTTGACTTCGGGTATAAGGATAATTTGACGAGGATAATCGCACTTTATATTTATGACTGATGGACTGTTATGGACAAAAACCAGACGGACATATTAAATAATCCAGGACAAAGGACAATTAACCCATGGGCATAAAACTAAAATCAACACGTCAAACATCATGATTACGGAAGTTTAAATAAGCATAATTCTTTTATTTCATATTTAATTTCCTTTATTTTATATTTAATTGCACTTCTAATTATCGCACTTTTATTTATTGTTATTTTATTTAATTGCACTTTTAATTATTGTACTTTTTAATTATCGCAAGTTTATTTTATCACACTTTTATTTATCGCAATTTCATTATCGTTATTTACTTTACGCTTTAAATTAAGTCTTTTTTTTATTTAATATTTTACATTTGGTTTTAACTGCGACTAAAGTTTTAAAATCGACAAACCGGTCATTAAACGGTAAAAACCCCACTTAAAATAATAATATTACTTATATATATATATTTGTATTTTTATAAATTAAACTAATATAGCGTTAAGCTTTGATTAAAAGATTCCCTGTGAAACGAACCAGACTTACTAAAAACTACACTACTGTACGATTAGGTACACTGCCTATAAGTGTTGTAGCAAGGTTTAAGTATATCCATTCAATAAATAAATAAATATCTTGTGTAAAATTGTATCGTATTTAATAGTATTTCCTGCTAAAATTTAATAGTATTTTATACCCCTTGGATTTGACATCAAGTATTTTTGGTGCCGCTGCCGGGGAACCATCTAGCTTAAAAGCCGGAAGCGCAACGCTAAAAAGAAAAAAAAATTATTTTTAGTTTACTTTTATTAAAATACGCTCAAGTAAAAATACGTTTTAAATTTTTGAAAATATAAAAAGAAAACAAAAATATAAATATTTTTAAGAGTTTGTTAAATATTTAAGTTCGATAAAAGTTTCTTTATCTTTATTTTATAAAAATATAAGTTTTATTTAATTTATATAAATATATTACATAATATATAAAACAGAAAATTCAAAACAGAAAATAAAAAAAAACAAAAAAAAACATTCGGCCTGCTACTGTAGCAGCCCGTAACCTGGCCCAAAACCTCAGCTCATGCGATCGCATGAGCCCGAAGGCATAAACTCATGCGATCGCATGAGAGTGTCTGACACGCCAACTGCAACCCTAAAACTGCATTAATTACGGGTATTATTATTATTATTTAATAAATCCTAATTAGGTTTTATTATTTAATTAGTTATTAGTTTTTAGATTTAATTTATATATTTAGTTTAATTAGTTTAATTAAATTTTAAAATTAATAGTTTTATAAAATAAATAATATTTTTATAAAAATTGTACTTTTTACAACTTTTAGTATATTTTTATATTTTATTTTTTTTAATTGTTTTTAGTGTAATATTTGTATTTTTCGCTCGTATTTAGTTTTAATACATAGTTTTTGCCATAGTTATTTTTATTTCTAGATTTTTAGGCTTTGCCGTAAAATCCCTTAAGTTCTTTTTCTTTAGACTAAGATTTAGGTACTTTAGAATTTTGCGACGCCTTTTTAAGTTTTAGTACCTTTTTAAGATATTGCCATTTGGGATATAGTTTTACTTGTAAGCTTTAATATTTTTAGACACATTTTACCTATGTATCAATTATCATTCCAATTAGTAATCTCAATTTGCGATTATAATTTTAAGTTAGTGATAGTAATAAGGTTGGGTTAGTCAAGTATTTTTAAGTTTTATAAGTCATTTTTTTTTTCTTTCTTATTTTTCGACGCCTTTTATTTTTCGACCTTTTTAGACGCGCTCTTTTTCTTTTTTATTTCTCGTCATTCTAGTTTTTAGGACATAGATTTTTTTTTTCTACTTCTTATCTATACTTCTTAAAATTACGAAAATTTATTTTAAGTGGTTAAATTGATAGACATCAAAATTTTCTGGTTCGTAGTAATAGTTGGATTTGTACGTGGACCGGGTTATTGTAGCCAAACAGTCCTCAATTATATTGAGACCAAACGAATCCTGCCCCTCTGCTGCATCTTTTGGCTATTCGAAACGTGGGCAAAATCAGAAAAGTCTATTAATTGGATAACTTATATAATTTTTTCTTTCCTTTTAAAAACTAATAGGATATTCAGTGAATGCACCGAGCAAGACGTTCACCACCTTTTGTACGTTCACCACCTGTAACTCGATCAAGACATCTAGCTAATATTACCGCCGTTGATTTTTCTTTAGAATCGTCATCCAGTCAACGAAGTACTTCAGTTCAAATTTCTGATAATCCATTTTTTGAACCCGACCTCACAATTGAGAATCCGGATAATATTCAGGGATAATTCATAGATCCTGAACCATTACATTTTCCTCCGGAACCACCAATCATTCAAACAGAGATTGTTGAGGAACGAACCATTAAATCAGAATCCTCTAGTGATTCCGATTCAACAAATTCAATTATGGAGAATCTGGAACCTTTAAGTATGGAAGACCGAATGAGAGCTAAACGCACTGGCCAAGGTCACGCAATTACTCATCCTGACATTAATGCGCCAGATTATGAAATCAAAGGACAAATTCTACACATGGTGACTAATCAATGCCAATTTAGTGGTGCGCCGAAGGAAGATCCAAATGAACATCTTCGTACCTTTAATAGGATCTGCACACTATTTAAAATCCGAGAAGTGGAGGATGAACAGATATATCTCATGTTATTTCCCTGGACTTGAAAGGGAGAAGCCAAAGATTGGTTGGAATCGTTACCTAAAGGGGCGATCGATACATGGGACGTTTTAGTTGAAAAATTTCTTAAACAATTCTTTCCGGCATCTAAAGCCGTAAGACTTCAAGGAGAAATTGTTACGTTCACACAGAAGCCGAATGAAACTCTATATGAGGCGTGGACAAGATTTGGAAAGTTATTAAGAGGATGTCCGCAACATGATTTAGACACCTGTCAAATAGTACAAATATTCTACCAAGGATGCGACATCACTACAAGGAAAGACATCGATATAGCAGCTGGTGGTTCTATTATGAAGAAAATCGAAACTGATGCTTACAAAATTATTGATAACACTGCTTCCCACTCACATGAGTGGCACCAAGAAAAAGATATCGTTAGATCATCTAAAGCAGCTAGAGCCGGTTCTAGCCATGACTTAGATTTCATTTCCGCAAAGATAGATGCTGTCGAGAGACGAATGGAAAAGATGACTAAAGATATCCACTCAATACGAATTAGTTATGAGCAGTGTGGAGGACCACATTTGACAAAAGATTGTCTCAGTATTGAATTAACAATGGAACAAAGAGAGAATGTTTCATATCTAAACCAAAGGCTTGGAAATAATTATCAGAATAATTATCAACCGCCAAGACCGATTTACAATCAAAATCAGAATTATAACCGAAATATTCCATACAACAACCAACAAGGTCCTAGCAATCAACAAGTATCCAATAATACTTACAATCAGCAAAGACCTAATTTTCAAAACAAACCACCACAAATCGATGATAAAAAGCCGAATTTAGAAGATATGATGACAAAGCTAGTTGAAACTCAAACGCAGTTTTTCACATCTCAAAAACAAACTAATGAACAAAATGCTCAAGCATTTAGAAATCAACAAGCTTCTATTCAAAACTTGGAACAAGAAGTAAGTAACCTAGCAAGGTTAATAGGTGAAAGAAAACCGGAAAGTTTACCTAGTGATACAAATGCTAACCCCCGGAATGAAACAGCTAAAGCCATTACCACAAGAAGTGGTACAACACTTAAACCACCTGAAATACCTGTAACTTCTGATGAAGCTATTCCTACTCCACAAGAACCACAACCTGATCAAGATAAGGAAAAAGAACCGGTAGTTGAAAAGGTTAATGAAGATAACACAGTTAAGGATAAACCTTATGTTAAACCATACCAACCACCACTTCCTTACCCGAGTAAAATGAAAAAAGATAAACTTGAGGCCGAGCAATCCAAATTCTTGGATATGTTTAAACAAATAAATGTAAATCTTCCTTTCATTGATGTGATTTCAGAAATGCCTAGATATGCTAAATTCTTGAAAGATCTAATCTCGAATAGAAATAAAATGGAAGAACTCTCGGCTGTTACTATGAATGCTAATTGTTCAGCAGTGCTATTGAATAAGATACCAGAAAAACTATCTGATCCAGGAAGTTTCACAATTCCATGTTTTCTGGGTAGTCTTAGTTCAATAGAAGCATTGGCAGACTTAGGTGCTAGTATAAATTTAATGCCGTATTCACTATACGCTAAACTAGACCTTGGAGAATTGAAACCAACAAGAATAAGCATACAACTAGCCGATCGATCAATAAAATATCCTAGAGGACGAGAGTGTTACCTTTTCAGTTGATAGAGCAATGCAACAACCGCAATCTGCAGATGATATATGTTATTATATTCAAACTATAGATTCACATGCAGAATTGTTAGAAGAATTTCCAGAATTACAAGGAACAGGAGAATGTTCTTTAGGAGAAGGAACTGAACAAATTGATGAAGCTGAAATGTTAGCTACACTAATAGCAAATGGATATGAACCAACAACAGAAGAAATTCAAATGCTAAAAGAAGAAGACAGATATCGATATAAATCATCGATAGAAGAACCTCCGACATTAGAGTTAAAGCCACTTCCAAACCATTTGGAATACGCTTATTTACATGGTGAATCTGAATTACCTGTAATAATATCGTCTTCTCTTACTGAAAATGAGAAATCACAACTCATTTCTATGTTGAAAGCTCATAAACCAGCCATTGCATGGAAGATTCATGATATAAAAGGAATAAGTCCTTCGTATTGCACGCATAAAATCCTTATGGAAGAAGGTCATAAAACGTATGTGCAACGCCAACGAATACTAAATCCGAATATGCAAGATGTAGTTAAAAAAGAAATTATTAAACTGCTAGATGCAGGTTTAATTTATCCAATCTCTGATAGTCCATGGGTAAGCCCAGTTCAATGCGTGCCTAAGAAGGGTGGCATGACTGTCATTACAAATGAGAAAAATGAGCTTATTCCTACTAGGACTGTAACAAGATGGCGTATATGTATTGATTATAGAAAATTAAATGACGCCACCAGAAAAGATCACTTTCCCTTACCTTTTATTGATCAAATGTTGGAAAGATTAGCCGGAAATAGTTACTATTGTTTTCTTGATGGATTTTCCGGATATTTTCAAATTCCAATAGCACCCGAAGATCAAGAGAAAACCACGTTCACGTGCCCTTATGGTACTTTTGCTTACAAACGCATGCCATTTGGACTTTGCAACGCCCCTGCAACCTTTCAAAGGTGCATGATGGCGATTTTTCACGACATGATAGAAGAATGCATGGAAGTTTTCATGGATGACTTTTCAGTCTTCGGTGATACATTTGAATCATGTCTAGTTAATCTTGAACGAATGCTTATTAGATGCGAACAATCAAATCTAGTACTTAATTGGGAGAAATGTCATTTCATGATTAAAGAAGGCATCGTTCTTGGACATAAAATCTCAAAGGAAGGAATTGAAGTAGATAGAGATTAAGTAGATGTAATTGCTAAACTTCCACATCCCACCAATGTTAGAGGAGTTAGGAGTTTTCTAGGGCATGCCGGTTTTTACCGACGTTTCATAAAAGATTTTTCTAAAATTACCACTCCTATGAATAAACTCCTAGAAAAGGATGCTCCATTCATCTTTTCAGATGAATGCATCAAATCTTTTAATATTCTTAAAGAGAAACTCACTAATGCGCCGATCATGATAACACCGAATTAGAATTTGCCGTTTGAACTAATGTGCGATGCAAGTGATTTTGCAATGGGAGCCGTTTTAGGACAAAGGATTAAAAAACGATTTCAACCTATATATTATGCTAGTAAGACGTTACAAGGAGCACAAACAAACTATACAACTACTGAAAAAGAACTCCTTGCTATTGTCTTTGCTTTTGACAAATTTCGTTCATATCTCGTTCTAGCAAAAACGGAGGTCTATACCGACCATTCTGCTCTTAGATACCTATTTTCGAAACAAGATGCCAAACCAAGATTAATCCGTTGGATCTTACTCTTACAAGAGTTCGATATTGAAATCCGAGATAAAAGAGGAGCAGAAAATCTCGCCGCTGATCATCTTTCTCGTCTTGAAAATCCCGAATTAGAAGTACTAAATGAATCGGCCATACAAGACAACTTTCCTGATGAATATCTATTGAAGATAGATTATAATGAAATTCTATGGTTTGCAGACTATGCAAACTACTTAGTATGTGGATTCCTTGAAAAAGGATTATCGTACCAAAAACGAAAGAAATTCTTCAGTGATATAAAATACTATTTCTGGGAAGATTCACATTTGTTTAAAAGTTGTCCCGATGGAATAATACGCCGATGTGTATTCGGAGATGAAGCTAGTAAAATTTTAAACCATTGTCACACAGGACCAACAGGAGGGCATTATGGGCCTCAACTAACAGCAAGAAAAGTTTATGATGCTGGATTCTATTGGCCTACAATTTACAAAGACGCACACCTTCTTTGCAAATCCTGTGATGCTTGTCAAAGGACCGGAAAAATAAGTCAACGTGATGAAATGCCACAAAATGTCATTCAAGTATGTGAAGTATTTGACATTTGGTGTATTGACTTTATGGGTCCATTTCCAAAATCTCATAATAATCTCTATATTCTCGTAGCCATTGATTATGTATCTAAATGGGCGGAAGCACAAGCTCTCCCAACTAACGATGCACGAGTTGTAGTCAACTTTTTAAAACCTCTTTTTGCAAGGTTTGGAACACCGAAAGCTTTAATAAGTGATCGGGGAACTCATTTCTGTAATAATCAACTTGAGAAAGTTCTCAAAAGATATGGAGTAACTCATAAAATCTCCACCGCATATCATCCACAAACAAGTGGACAAGTTGAAAATACCAACCGAGCTTTAAAACGTATTCTAGAAAAAACCGTAGGATCAAATCCGAAGGAATGGTCCATTAAATTGGAGGATGCACTCTGGGCTTTTAGAACAGCCTACAAAACTCCAATTGGAACCACACCTTTTAAACTCTCTACGGAAAAGCATGTCATCTTCTAGTAGAAATTGAACACAAAGCATTTTGGGCTTTGAAGACATGTAATCTTGATTTACATGAAGCTGGACGTCTACGGTTAAGTCAATTAAACGAATTAGAAGAATTAAGACATGAAGCATACGAAAATTCATTAATCTATAAGGAAAGAACGAAGAAATGACATGATAAAAGAATCAGGAGTTCAAAAGAATTTAAAGAAGGAGACAGAGTTCTTCTTTTCAATTCACGATTCAAGCTATTTCCTGGAAAATTGAAATCAAGATGGTCTGGACCATTCATAGTCAAAAGAGTTTTTCCATACGGAACAGTAGAATTGATAAATTCAAATGGGATTGAATTTAAGGTTAATGGTCACAGAGTTAAACACTACATAGATAGTCCGATGGAAGTCGACAACGAAGTTAATCACAATTTTGACACCACAGCTAACTAAGTGTGGGGAGAATCAAGTCTTTAAAGGATAATATGTATTTCTGTTAGAGTTAGATTTTTTGTTTTCGTGTAGTTCTCGAAAATGGAACCCGAATGGTCTTTCCCTAGCACACCCTAAAGAACTAGTCTTCTCCCCCCATTCTGAATTTTTATTTTTTTTAGGTTTTTACGAAATGAAGACTGCCTGTGAACTAAACCATGGTCTAATGCTACACACTTTGATCACTAAACGTAATAATGACACACTTCCGAGTGAAATAGTATCAGTAATCAGAAAAAGATTGGACGGAGTAAGAAAAGAATCTAGATGCGAAGATAATAAGTTACAATTTGGTAAAGGAAAATCAAAATCCGCAGCGAAAAGAAGAGCACGACACCTAGAAAGATGTCACAAATGCGGAAAATGGTCACATGGAGGTAAATGTTCAAATAATCAAACCTATTCAAACACCGAATTTGTTACTTTATGCAGAGACGGACCGTTCATATGTTTAGAAGAAAAAACACTGAATGCTCGAGGTTACGCCTATGTAGCTATGGAAAACCAATTAAACCGACTATCTTATGAATGGGATAGATCATATAACTAAGAATACTATCTCACATGTAAGTCTGTACAGTTTTATTTTTTTATTTTTATTTTTAACCTTTTGATAATAAACGCTAAATTGTTCGCTATAAAGTATTAAATTGGTATTGAATAAAATTAGGTTTGGCGACCAAAATTATTGATATCATACAAAAATTTATTACATCACTGAGAAATTTAACGTTTATTCTTAAGGTATAAATATCTTTAATCAATCAACCCAAAATATTTCAAAAATTCATCATGAGTTAAATTAGGTCATGGAACTGAAATTACTTTACCGAAAAGAGGGGCGCATATTTTTGATAATATTTGATTGATTAAAGTGGGATAAAAGACCAAAAAGATTTTTAATTTTATTTTTACCATGTTTTTAAAATTAATATATAAATCTTAAATTAATATTGTAAACTTTTTAAATTAATATATTTAAAATTGTAAATATTTGAACAATTGATATTTTTAAGTTTGTATGTATAAAAACAAAAATATAATATAAGTTTGGTGTGAATTTTTAATTTTTATTATATGAATTTTTAATTTTATGCATTTTAAATTTAAGTTTGGTGTGAATTTAAAAACAAAAATTTACTTTATTTCGTTAAGTTAAAAATTTGATTTTTAAAATTCGTCGTGAGTAGAAGACTAGGTCATTGAACCGAAATTGCTTTACCCTAGGGAGGGACTAGAACTTTTATTATCATTATTTTTAATCTTATTGAATTAAAGTATGCCAAAAACATTAAAAAATCCAAAAATCTTTACATTTAAAACCGCGCTTTGATTTGACAAATTTTAAAAATTTTGTCAAGGGACAGACTAGGACAACGATCCGAAACGCCCTCGCTCCTAAAGGAAAACAAAATTTTTAGAATTTTATTAATTACATGTTTTAAAAGTTATAAGGTTTGTAAAAAAAAAAAAAAAAAGGGTCAAAACACTGTAGCAGGGTACCCATGCGATCGCATGAGAATCACCTTATACCTCCATGCGATCGCATGGAGGCAAAAATCTGGCCTGATACATACAGACAGCGAGTCTGTCTTTCTCACCACAACACACACACAAACACAAAACCCACTCAAATCTTCACCAAATTTCATCAATTTTCCACCGTAATTCGTCATTTTTCTTGCTCTAATCATGCCTAGATTCTCATTTTTTTTCAGCAAAATGGTAAAAATTACACCCCTAAACTCTATAAATTCCTAGTTTTTGTGATAATTACCAATTTTTTACCTAATGCAATTTTGTTAATTTCTAGTGTAATTAGTGTTAAATTGTTAGTATTTTATGCATGTATAACCTAGATTGATGCTATTTAACATGATTTGAAGCCAAAAACTTCAAAAATTTTAGAAATCTAGGGTTTGTGTTCTTGAGCAACTTGGGGCTTTTTGATATAAACAGGTTATGGCCGATATTTGTCATGAATTATTGCTAAATTGAGTAGTATAACATGTTTAGATAGTTAAATGATCCAAACATTGATCCTAAACATGATTTTTGGAGATTAAAGTGGACTTTTTAAGTCCAAAATTCATGAACTTGATTAATTTGATATATTTGCCATTTGAGACTTGTTTAATTATTAGTAATGACTATTTTGACATATTATTTGAGTTAAATGCTTATGAATTTTGTATACATTTTCATATGTGCTTATTTGAAAAGTGTAGAATTGTGAAAAAATTGAAAAAATGTGTATAAGTTTAATTTTGATTTCACATGTTATAGTGATTATTTTAAGTTGTTATTTTGCTAACACTAATGCATATTTGGATGCACAAATTTTGTGTTTGATGTGTTTTGCAGAAAGCCGATACGGGAGGTTCAGGAGCATCATCATCTAGAAGACCAGCACCAGAACCAGAACCAGAAATGCAACACGAACAAGAACCACAACAACAGCCTGATCAGCACATACCTTATTATGATCTGGTACAGTTTGTTGATGAATTCATAGTATTCCCAATGAGGCCGCCAGTAGAATTCCCAACGATTCCTGAGCACACTCTGCATCCTAATCTAAGATTTGATAGGAGATGGAGAAATTACGAGACATATCAAAGGAACAAATTCAAATTGGTAACAAAAAATGTAGAGGTGCCAAGGGTAATCGATTGGGCCCCTTTGGAAACGGTCCATCTAGCTGACCGTGTTAGACAGCTTTTAGTTCAAAGGTATGGCAGTTCTTCTTTTACAGATTGGGAACGTCTTTTCACCATTCGTAGACCTGTATATAAGGAATGGTGTATTGAGTTGATGAGTACTGTATCACTTGATACAAATATAGTTAGAATAGATGATAAAAGATTTCTTAGGTTTATCCTTGGCGGTAGGATATACAAAATGTCCATGCTGGACATGGCCAGGGCCTTACAGATATATACTCCTGGTGAGTTGCTATTACTCGATTGTACAAATTTGATTCATTATGGTAAAAGGGTAGATAGTAACTTTGACGCTGACGCCATTTGGAGGCGTATGTCACATTTTGATGTTTTTACACGAGCAGGAGGACACTCCTATACACATATTGACAGAGCCGAGATTCGTATTATTCATAGATTTTTGGCTAACTCGATTACACAGAGAGGTCATAATAAAGAAAAAATTACCTTACACGATTTATTCTACCTAAAGTGTATTCGGGGTCCTAGAAGCTTTGTCAATATCCCTTACTGTGTTGCTTTTTATTTATCTAAAATGGTAGAGGGAATGCAGGACGGGAGTATAATAGGAGGAGGTATTTTTGTTACTCTCATTGGAGAGTATTTAGGTGTTGATAGGAACCAAGGGGGTCCATTACAGCTTTGTAGAGAACAGGTTGAGCCCTTAGGATTGAAAGTTTATGTGGGTGCTAAGGTATTGAAAAGTAGACGTAAACAGGCAGTACCCTATGAGGGATCTCATCCTCAGGTAGAGAGAGGCTCAGACGAGGAAATGGAGGAGGCGGAAGACATTAGGGATGTCTTTCGAGATGCTATTCTTGACGTCCACGTTCGTATAGATGAGGAAGTAATGACGAACGCGGCCAGACATAGTATGTATGAGCAGTGGAACTCCGAGCGAGTATATGAGGATTATAGGCGACGCCAACACAATAGCTGGGTAGTTCATCAGCACCAAATCATGAGCCAGCTATCATATCAGGTACCAAATAACTATGTACCTACTCGACCTGCTCATTTTCAGCCACACAGCCCCGATATCCGACCACCCTTTAACCGGTATGACTATAACCAAGCCTATCAAAATACCTATAACCAACAATGGAACCCACCTGATGAGATGAACTAGAACCCATATCCAGACTGATTTGGTTCCATTTGGTTATTTATATGATTTTTATGTTTTTATCTTTTTACTTATTCATGTTTAAACTTATGTTATTGAATATACTTATGTAATCTTTATCATTTTTATTATTATTGTGTACTAATATTTCACATTTAGGATTTGAAAGTGGGATATTAAGTCCCATTTCAAATTGCTATGCATGTTTATATTTGTATGTATGTATATTGTAAATTGTACAAAACAGGGTAAAACAGCGCATTTTCAAAGACTGACATTAAGTTCAGCAAAAGCTACTAATTTTGACCACAAGATGACAAATAAATGTGATGTAACAACAGATGGAATGAACAAATGATATGCATCATTTATCATTCAGCAAACAAACGCCAATATGTTTGGAAACTTTGGTAAAATTTAATCATTTCTACGCTAATCACCCTCAATAATTTAAATTGTTACTGATTTCTTGCAAATGAGGGCATTGCAAGATCTTAAGTGTGGGAAGGGGTTAAATTCTTTCGGATTTTAAAATTTTTACTTTATACACTTGGTTACCATTAGAAATACTAGTAAATTAGTAGTTGTATTAGAATCTAGTGCTCTCTGATAAAGAACAGCCCTAGTCTTATATACTGACTACCCAATTCTAGTAAAATTTTTCAAAATTTTCAAATAAATGAACTCAAAATCATGTTTATACATATTTATGAACGATAAAACTAGGTGTTAACACCGAAATTATTGTTACCTCAGAAAGGACATAAATTGAGAAACAAACTAAAATGTTAGAATTCATTTAAAATGGAATAGAGGACAATAAAAAGGAAAATAAAAGCCAAGTGTGGGAAATTTTCACCGAGTTATTCAAAATATATATCACATATTTTTGTACAAATAATTGAAAATAGTTTTGTTTTGGACGATAATTAACTGTTTTACCCGATGAAAGAAAAGAAAAGATGGATCTACACGATGAATCAATTCCATCATTAAAAGGAAGTAAAGTCTTCCGAAAAAGACACGCGCTTCTTGATTTAGGTCATGAAGTTGTCGTCCAGACCATCTGTAGGTTGATGAAAAATCTAGAAAAGTCATCTCTAAAATCAGCAGGAAATTCACGGACCTCAGCATCAAACAGGGTCGCCAAGTGGTCAGATTTATCCTAACCATGAGAAGGATTTATCTCGTACAATGGGGGGGGGGGGGGCACCGTGCAAATTAGCTTGATAAGACTAATAAATCAGATCCCCAGAAAGGATAATCTCCTTTAAAGATCAAAAATCAGCTTTTAAGACTGATATTACTCAATCCTAGAGATTGACCTTAAAGATTGAGAATTCAAACTCATGGAATTCAATGATATCTAAATTCGAGCTTGAACGAGAAAATATTTTGATCAAATTACAAACCGATTTATTTTCTGAAAACCCATTTTCAATGCGTTCATTACCATTGAACGTAAAATCCTAGGAATTCACCTGGAATTCATTAGGTCACCTGAACCAAATCGGGTGTCAACCGTAAGAACGGTGGTTGCATAGCATGGTCAAAGACAGGACCTTGTGCCAGACTGAAAAAGAACGGTGGTAGGAGCTTTACTATTGCTCCTACCAAGGATAGTAATTGCGTCCGACACGTTATAGACCATAATTAAAAGCATGTCAGGGGACATTGCCTTAACAGTTGCTTGTTCAACGCTTTCCTTTACAACCGGACGGTAGTTTATCAAAAGGTAATATTCGGAGCAAGTATACTGGATGTGTTGCTTTCCTAATACAAGGATAGCAAGTGGGTAACACAAAACCGCAAGTTTTGAGCTAAAATTTTCAAATCTGAAACCCACCAAACCCACAAAAAAAATATTTTGCAAACACCGGTGAAGGGTTATTCCGGAAAACTTATCTAGGGTAAAAGCTAGATTTAATTTTCAAAAAAATCAAATGTTTTCATAAAGATCCAATTTCCTAAAGGATCTAAATTTTCATAAGTCATGTGGGACTGTAAACCACATCGTTACTACCATTATTTATACCGCCGTAAAAAATCACTGATGTACAAAGTGTGAAGAATAAAGAAGTGATTCTAGTATTTCAAGACTATATTGCTTGAGGACAAGCAACGCTCAAGTGTGGGAATATTTGATAATGCTAAAAACGAACATATATTTCATAGCATTATTCCTCAAGAAAGACAGGCTTTTAGTTGCAATTGTTCTATTTACAAGTGATATTCGTTTAAATAATAAAAGGTGAAGACAAAAGACAGATTCGACGAATTAAAGACGCAAACGACCAAAAAGCTCAAAAGTACAAAATACAATCAATAAGGTTCCAATTATTGATAAGAAACGTCTCAAAATTACAAGAGTACAAGATTCAAAATGCAAAGTACAAGATATTAAATTGTACGCAAGGACGTTCGAAAATCCGGAACCGGGACCAGAGTCAACTCTCAACGCTTGACGCAACGGACTAAAAATTACAAGTCAACTATGCACATAAATATAATATAATATTTAAATAATTCTTATAATTATTTATATATTATATATTATATTATTAAAAACCGTCGGCAGAAAAACAAAGGCATGTGAGCCTCTCCAGCTGGCCATGCGATCGCATGGCCTGGAAGGCATAAATCCATGCGATCGCATGGTGCACAGTTCCAGCCCACATGCCTATAAAAATCGAGCTTTGGTGTAACACAAAACACATCTTTTTCCTTCTTCATCATACGTAAATTATATATATACATTTATATTTTAATTTTAATTTTAATTTTAATTTCTAATAATAAGGGTATGTTAGCGAATGTTGTAAGGGTGTAAGTTGAAATTCTGTCCGTGTAACGCTACGCTATTTTTAACCATTGTAAGTTATGTTCAACCTTTTTAATTTAATGTCTCGTAGCTAAGTTATTATTATGCTTATTTAATCCGAAGTAATCATGATGTTGGGATAAAAATATTAAAATTGGGTAATTGGGCTTTGTACCATAATTGGGGTTTGGACAAAAGAACGACACTTGTGGAAATTAGACTATGGGCTATTAATGGGCTTTATATTTGTTTAATTAAATGATAGTTTGTTAATGTTAATATAAAGATTTACAATTGGGCGTCCCTATAAATAACCATTTACACTCGATCGGACACGATGGGCGGGGTATTTATATGTACGAATAATCGTTCATTTAACTGGACACGGGAATGGATTAATAGCCACTAGAATTATTAAAACAGGGGTGAAATTATGTACAAGGATACTTGGCATAATTAATAACAAAGTATTAAAACCTTGGGTTACATTCAGTCGACATCCTGGTGTAATTATTAAACAAAGTAATAAAACCTTGTTACAGTTTAAGTCCCCAATTAGTTGGAATATTTGACTTCGGGTATAAGGATAATTTGACGAGGACACTCGCACTTTATATTTATGACTGATGGACTGTTATGGACAAAAACCAGACGGACATATTAAATAATCCAGGACAAAGGACAATTAACCCATGAGCATAAAACTAAAATCAACACATCAAACATCATGATTACGGAAGTTTAAATAAGCATAATTCTTTTATTTCATATTTAATTTCCTTTATTTTATATTTAATTGCACTTCTAATTATCGCACTTTTATTTATTGTTATTGTATTTAATTGCACTTTTAATTATTGTACTTTTTAATTATCGCAAGTTTATTTTATCGCACTTTTATTTATCGCAATTTCATTATCGTTATTTACTTTACGCTTTAAATTAAGTCTTTTTTTTATTTAATATTTTACATTTGGTTTTAACTGCGACTAAAGTTTTAAAATCGACAAACCGGTCATTAAACGGTAAAACCCCCCCTTAAAATAATAATATTACTTATATATATATTCGTATTTTTATAAATTAAACTAATATAGCGTTAAGCTTTGATTAAAAGATTCCCTGTGGAACGAACCAGACTTACTAAAAACTACACTACTGTACGATTAGGTACACTGCCTATAAGTGTTGTAGCAAGGTTTAAGTATATCCATTCAATAAATAAATAAATATCTTGTGTAAAATTGTATCGTATTTAATAGTATTTCCTGCTAAAATTTAATAGTATTTTATACCCCTTAGCTTTGACATCAGTAGGATCAAGAGGGAAGTAACCATTCGGGGGGAGGCGGGGGAAAGCAAAAACTTTTTTTTTTCGTTTTTTGAAAAAACTTTGTTTACGAACATTATAGATGAGATGAAAATATGAACATTTAGTAGAGATACTTTGTGATAAATGTTTTTATTTTGGCAGGTTAACGCTCGAAGAAGTAATATATAACAATTATCGTGTTTTTCGAGCGTATTTTGAGATTTTAGCTATTGGGGTTTAGATATTAGGGTTTATAGGGTTTAGATATTAGGGTTTATAGGGTTTAGATATTAGGGTTTAGAAATTTAGGGTTTAGGGTTTAGATTTAGTTTTTAGAATTAGGATTTAGATTGAGTTTTTAACACGAACGGTTTAGAGTTTAGGGTTTAGGGTTTAGGGTTTAGGGTTTGGTGTTTTGGGTTTATGGAATAAACCCAAAACACCAAACCCTAAACCCTAAACCCTAAACCCTAAACTCTAAATCGGGCTAAATTTTACTTCACAAAACATGAAGAAAAAAAAACGTTCATATTCTTCACGAACAATATTATCTTGAATGTTATTTGTATCGATCGTTTTCCCGCCTAAATAATAACATTCATCACAAAGTGTCTCTTCTAAATGTTCATATTTTTGTGTGATCTTGATGCCGAAAAAAAAAATTCAAAAAAAACGAAATTTTTTTTTTTTGCTTCCCCCCGATTGGTTACTTCCCCATTGATTCTGCCCCAATATAAGTATATGTGTATAAATAATAATGTGAAATAACAAAACACAAATTAATCAGTAGAATTAAATATGAAAAATAATATATAATATAATAAAGTTATTATTAAAAAGAATCTATATATAAACATATATGATAACTATACATAATTAATGAATTGTAATATTAGTATATGAAATTATAATTTGAAATATGGTTATTATATTAATATTATTATTAATACTTCCATTAAAATAAATATTAAGATTAATATCAATATCTGTAATATTAATATTATTAAAATTTTAATATATTGATATAAAAAGTTGTTACATGTAATTTGTTACATTATTATTAGTATTATTTTTAGCAATACTACTATTATTATTAATATCATTATTATTCTTAAAGTTATTATTAATAAAAAATGATACAATGTATTATCATTATCATTAATAATATAATTCTTATAATTTGTAGTATCATTATTGTGTATTATTATAAATAATTATTATTATTATTTCTATTATTATTAATATAATTATTATTAAATTAGTATTATTATTAATATATTTATAAACTATTATATTAATTGTATAAATTATAAAAATGAAAGAAAACAAAATCAGTTGAAGATACCTATCAATACTATATCTGATTTTTGTAACTGTCGGAAGTTGTTACCAGTCTATTTCAATTCTAATAATCATCCTTTATATGTACATACTACTGCAATTGTGAATTAGAAACCAAAAATTATACAACTGAACCAAGTTCTTCCTCTGTTCTTCATCTTTTTAACCATATTTTGATTTCGAATGAATTTTCAAAATGTAATAATACAGTCTTGTTAGGAATCGTCTATCTAAACTATCTGTAAGTTTTCAATCCTCAATTCTTTCTATTAATCTCTAATTTGAGAGTCAAAGTTTTGGGTTTTAAAAGTCAACTGAGTGTTCTTGAATCAAATTCGAGTTTGTTTTGATGTTTCCAGTTAATTTGATGATCCATAAAGATTATAGGAATGATTTGCAACACATTTCATGTTGTAATCATAATTTATAACATTCTTAATTTCAAAATCAACTTTTGAGCTCATGTGTTCTTGACAGTAATATACACTAACTTGAATTCGAAACAAATTTCAAAATCTAAAAATGCAGAGTTGTTAGGAATCATTTACTTAAACTTCCTGTAAAATATCAAGTTCCAATTCTTAATAACGAATTCGAATTTGCAAGTCAAAGTTATTTTGTCAAAAGTCAACCAATTTGTTCATCGAGAAATTAGAGCTCGTTTTGATGTTTCAAGTTCAATTGACGATTCCAATAGTTTTTAGGAATGATTTGAAACTAAATTCGTATTGTAAGAATTGTCCAAAACGTATTCGAAATGGAAGAACATTTTTTTTTTTGAAGCTACTAGCTTCAGCAGTAGGCTCAAATGCAGTTTTTTTTTATTTTAAAAACACTTTTATTTTTTTGTTTCATGTTGTTTATAAATCCTAAGTTCAAAACCCTTTCGATTGTTGTTGAGATTTTGCCTCTGTTTGATTTTAATTATGGTGAAGAAGAAGATGAACTAAGATGAAAGAAATACTAGATATATATGTTTGAGTTGCCTTATAAGTCAGAAAAACATGGATGGCAGAATAGTTAAGGGTGTTTGCAGGTGAGCAAGAGGTCTTGAGTTCGAGCCCTGTTTGGGGCAATTTTTTTTAGAAAAGCTCTTTAAAGGTAGTTCTCATTTCTAAAATTAATATTATTATTATTATTATTATTGTTATTATTAGTAGTAATATAATTATTACTATTATTATTACTAAAATAAGAATTTATGATCATTTAATAGTATTGTTATTATGATTGTTATTATTAGTATTATAAATATTATTATCACCATATAAGTATGATAATCATTATTATCATTATTATTACTAGTATCATACTATTAGTATTATTATTATTATCCTTAGTCAGGTATTTCTACAATTATTAATTTTGCAAAACAAAAGATATATATGTAAATATATTATTACATAAAATATACTAATATTACATAAAAGTTATGTTTCAACTAATATTATTGATATAACATTAATTAAATATCAAATAAGTATCATAATATATTATAAGAATAATTAATACATAACAAATATATAAACTTAATTGATTTATACTATAATGTGTTAATACTTGATATATGTTCGTGAATCCGAGGCCAACCCTGCATTGTTCAATGTTGTCATATGTATTTTTACTACAAAATACATTATAGTGAGTTTCATTTGCTCCCTTTTAAATGCTTTTGCAATATATATTTTTGGGACTGAGAATACATGCGCTGCTTTTATAAATATTTTACGAAATAGACACAAGTACTTAAAACTACATTATATGGTTGAATGATCGAAGCCGAATATGCCCCTTTTTACTTGGTAACCTAAGAATTAGTAAACCAGTCTACTAATTGACGCGAATCCTAAAGATAGATCTATTGGGCCTAACGAACCCCATCCAAAGTACCGGATACTTTAGTACTTCGATGTTGTTTTTATCATGTCCGAAGGATTTCCCGGAATGATAGGGGATATTCTTATATGCATCTTGTTAATGTCGGTTACCAGGTGTTCACCATATGAATGATTATTTTTGTCTTTATGCATGGGACGTATATTTATGAGAAATGAAAATGAAAATCTTGTGGTCTATTAAAATGATGGAAACGATTATTTATGTTAAACTAATGAATTCACCAACCTTTTGGTTGACACTTTAAAGCATGTTTATTCTCAGGTATGAAAGAAATCTTCCGCTGTGCATTAGCTCATTTTAGAGATATTACTTGGAGTCATTCATGGCATATTTCAAAAGACGTTGCATTCAAGTCGTCGAGTTTATCAAGATTATTATTAAGTCAGTTATAGTGGGATTTATTATGAAATGGTATGCATGCCGTCAACTGTCGATGTAATGAAAGTTTGTCTTTTAAAAACGAATGAAATGTTTGTAAAATGTATCATATAGAGGTCAAGTACCTCGCGATGTAACCAAATGTAATGTATTCGTTCAAATGGATTAGGACGGGTCACTATATTAAAAATTTGAGGCCCTGTTCGGCTGCACACTTTGCACATGCACCGAAGACACCTTTGGCTACATGTTAACAACCGACCACTCTAAATTATTTTATGTACATCTTGTATACATTGGAATCCAAGTTTGAGCTTGAGCTCTTGTAATATTTCGTGTGATATTTCAATGCGCAGGAAACAACTAACAATTTTAGGGTTAGTGTTGTAAATGAGTCTAGTCGAACTTGAGCCCGGGTCGTATAAAATTAACATAGTTCGAGCTCGACTCGTTTAAACTTAACAGAGCTCGAGCTCAACTCGGTTCAAGTTTAGTATTCTAAGTTCGAGCTCGATTCGTTTATTACATAATTTTTTATATTAATTAATTAGTTATAATACATATTTATTACTTATATATTTTAACCCTTATATACTAAAACACATGGCTAGATGTGTAGTTTTAATTTATTTGGATTGTAGTTTTAATTTTGCGTTCACACTACAATCAGTCCCTCAAATTCGGCTCATTTTACACAACAACCTCTCAAGTTTACACTTTTTCAGGTGTATAAAGTGTAAACATATAATTTTAATAAAATAAAATAAACTAATTCCCCCCAAATTTATAACGAGCTCTATCTTCTCGCTCGGTGCGCGTTAAATTTTTCCGAGACCACCGTTCAACTCGAAAAAGTCTCACGAACCCAACGGGACTAATTATACGCGAAACGGACACTTTTTAAAAAACGCTTAACACAACGACAGCCCGTATCTTTCTGTTCGCCGCAAGTTAAATTGTACCGAGAGCACCGTTACGCTCCAACAATTTTTATGAACAAAACGAAACTAACTACGTTCGAAACGGACACTTTTTAAAAAACACTTAAGACAACGACATCTAAAATGGCGCTTAAGATATGAGCCGTTTTCCCCTCTAAAAATACACAACGCTACATTAAATATGAATACACAGGCCGAAAGCCCCCGTCGCATCGCGCGGGCCGGATCCGAAGTAGTTTTTAACCATTTATAATAAGATTTACTAGTAATATTTCAATTATTATTATATGTATAATAGTAGCGATTATTATATAATTACACACACACACACACACACACATATATATATATATATTATTTTAATCAAGGGAAGCAATTTTTTGAGGGGAAGTAATTTTTTTTCAAGCATTAAGATCACATAAAAATATGATTATAAGACACTTTGTGAGAAATGTTATTATTTTGGTGGGAAATGTTTGAAAAAATAAATAATAATATTCAATGCAATGAATGTTTTGATTCTGTGTTTTTTAAGGGGTTAGAAATTAGGGTTTAGTAATTAAGCTTTAGAAATTAGGGGGTTAAAAATTAGGGTTTAGAAATTAGGGTTTAGGGTTTAGAAATTAGGGTTTAGAATGAATTTTTAACACGAACAGCTTAGAGTTTAGGGTTTAAGGTTTAGGGTTTAGGGACTAAACCTAAAACACTAAACCCTAAACTCTAAATCGGGCTAAATTTTGAAAAAAACACTTCACACAAGATGGAAACAAAACGATGCAAGTAAACTCTAATTAAAAAATTACTCATGATGAATGTTATCATTTATTTTCTTCGAGCAATTTCCCGCCAAAATAATAAATTTTGTCACAAAGTGTCTTTTTTAAATGTTCATATTTTCATGTGATCTTAATGTTTGAAAAAAAATTAAAAAAAAACAAAACAAAATTACTTCCCCAAAAAAGTGTTTCCCGCTTGATGATGACCCTATATATATATATATATATATATATATATATATATATATATATATATATATATATATATATATATAGGGGTAGGATCAATGGGAAAGTAACCAATTGGGGGGAAGCGGGGGGAAGCGAATTTTTTTTTTTTTTCGATTTTTGAAAATTTTTTGTTCACGAACACTATATATTGGATGAAAATAAGAACATTTAGAAAAGACACTTCGTGATGAATGTTATTATTTTGGCGGAAAAACGATCGACAAAAATAACATTCAAGATAATATTGTTCGTGAAGAATGTTAATGTTTTTTTTTCTTCATGTTTTGTGAAGTAAAATTTAGCCCGATTTAGAGTTTAGGGTTTAGGGTTTGGTGTTTTGGATTTATGACCCTAAACCCTAAACTCTAAACCGTTCGTGTTAAAAACTCGATCTAAATCCTAAATCTAAACCCTAAACCCTAAATTTCTAAACCCTAATATCTAAACCCTATAAACTGTGATGACCCGAAAATTTCTGACCAAATTTAAACTTAATCTTTGTATGATTAACATTTCCGACACGATAAGCAAAGTCTGTAAAACTGAATCTCAAAATTTTTGAACTACTTTTATATATTTAAATACCCTTCGGTTGTTTTTGACGATTCGCGAACAATTATATGTAAATAGATACATATATACTATGACTTGAAAAGGTAACAATGTATTAATTATTTGATACCGTACATTAAACTTATTGGTTTAAATATCTATTTGAATATATATGATAAGTTGAAATATTTATTATTAAAATTTATTTATAAATAACTTCCAATGTGTATTTAAAAACTGATTTATGTATATTAAAAAGATATATACATATATATAATTTCAAGTTATTTAGTAAACGATAGTAACATTCGTTTATTGATTCGATTGATATTTAGATAAGTTAACTAAAACATTTAAGATGAACCAGTAAAACACTAATTTACTACAGTATTTACGAAAATGCTACAGTGAATTACTACAGTGAAATTGACTTTGCTACAGTGAATTACTACAGTGAAATTGACTTTGCTACAGTGAAACACTATTTCAAAATAAAAATGTATGTATTATATATATATTAACAAATAGCGAGACGATGATTTATAGAAGTAAATAACCAAAATACTTGAAAGTTTAAGATATACTTTGAGTGGTATGGTTTAGGGATAATTTAAGACTATATTTTAACAAAGGTACGAGTCACGAAACGTAAAAAGCGAGTTTTCTAAGTGTACGAAAATACGTTCGAGAAACCGGAACCGGGACATAAGTCGAGTAACAACGTACGACTTATCGGAACGAAAATTACAAGTCAAATATGCACGTGAATTTAATATAATATATAATTAATTATATAAATTATATAAATTATATATATAATTAAATATTATGTCGACAAACAAAGAAACAAAAATATGTGAGCTGGTATATCCTGGGTCATGCGATCGCATGGCCATTACACACAGAAACCATGCGATCGCATGGTGTCTGAAATCTGGCCAACTCTATAAAAGCTCGAACGTTTCTTATTTTTGATGCATTCATTTCTCTTTCACACTCTTATATTTATATTTATTATTATTATTATTATTATTATTATTATTATTATTATTATTATTATTATTATTATTAAGATTAATAATATTATTAATCTTATTATTATTAGTAGTATTATACATAAAATACTACGACGAGGTTATGAGCGTGTCACTTTCAAAATGATTTTTCGAGCGGGATAAAGCTAAGGAAATTATGGGTTATTGCCAAGGAGGTTATGGGTAATGTTCGGGGGTATAATTATGAATCAAATCTAGTGTTTATCATCTCTGTTGCGTCTACGTACTTTTCTGAAATATTGAATCACGATATTGATACGTAAGCATTTATATTTTATCTTTTATTTTAAACACAATGGATACAAGTACATACTAAATTCTACACTGAGTTAAACCGAAAATCCCTTAGCTTTGGTAACTAGTAGCTGCCAGTACATAGGATATGGACTGGTGGGCGCGAATAATTGTATATGGATCCATAGGGCTTGACATCCCCGTCCGAGCTAGAGCACTAGCCTTTTAACGGACGTATGCTATTTGAGAAGCGTACACGTTAGTTTGCGTGTATTATTAAGATGATTATACAAAGGGTATAAATTATATATACGTTAAAGTTTAGTTACCAGGGTGCTCAATTTCGTAGAATATTTTGATAAACATTTCTGGGTGAAACAACTGAAATCTTGTGATCTACTTTTATATACAGATTATACGAAATATTAAAACTATGAACTCACCAACCTTTGTGTTGACACTTGTTAGCATGTTTATTCTCAGGTTCCCTAGAAGTCTTTCGCTGTTTGATTATATGTTACACAAGCTATGTGCATGGAGTCTTACATGGCATATTTTTTCAAGGAAACGTTGCATTCACCAAATCATCACCATGTATCTTATTTTGACTGCATTGTCAACGAAAGTACTATTGTAAACTATTATTTATGGTGATTGTCTATATGTAGAAATCATCAGATGTCGAAAACCTTTGATTTAAATATTCATTATGGTGTGCCTTTTCAAAAGAATGCAATGTTTACAAAACGTATCATATAGAGGTCAAATACCTCGCAATGAAATCAATGAATGACGTGTTCGTCCATATAGATTTGGAGCGATCGTCACAGTTGGTATCAGAGCATTGGTCCTAGCGAACCAGGTCTTGCATGAGTGTATCTAACTGATAGTTATTAAGATGCATTAGTAAGTCTGGACTTCGACCGTGTCTGCATGTTAAAAGTTTTGCTTATCATTTCTTGTCAGAAATTACATGCTTATCATTCCTAAGTCTAGACACGTCTTACTGCATTTACTGCATAGATAGTGTACCGACAAAATTCATATCTTAGCATATCTGTTACTGTAAACTTTTCCTGACATCTTCCGAAAATTCCTCCGTGATTTATGGAATTTTGGTATTATATATACATATGTAAATTATGTATTGAAGAGTACCAATCTAAATTCTATAATCTATTTCATATCAAAAATCATCTCTCTAATTATACAAGATGGATCCCGTATCTAGTTCAAATTCTTTAAACTCCGACAGCTATTCCGATATGGATATTCACCTGAATTCCGAAGACAGTGTAATCGGAATGGATCAACCAATCAGCCATCACCTATTCTGGATGAATTAGGGATGGGTTCGTAGCCTACTTAATTATTGGAGATAAGAAGAAGGTGATCCCTTCCATCCACCACATTGCCCTCTTGGCGAAGAACCTGAAGCACTTACCGGCGAACCTGTTCGTAATACCATTTTCTCTCTCATCTCCAGAATATCTCGTCATGATCATATACTCTCTCAAATTCTGGATCTTATTCATCCACTATTCTGAACCGCCAATCATCCCGGTGTAGTAGAAGAAGTCAACGAGCTTCGCGCTCGGGTAGTGGCTTTGGAGAATACGGTGCAAAGGTTACAAGCACCAACAGCATCACCGGCAGCAACAGTACCACCGACAATAACACCAACAGTACCATTACCACCAACAACAACATCCGCATCGCAAACCTCAACTTCACAATCTATTCCACGAGCATCAACGTCATACGCACCGTAGTTACCAAGAAATACCAGCAACAATAACCGATGAAGAATTAACTCATTTCCCCTGAAGAAATTTTATGTATATTTAATATATATGAATTTTGAAATCAAAATAAATCTTTTCGTACCAAGTTATTACGTGTGAATCTTAACTGGTAGGTACTACTCGGTTAATTCATATTACTAATATGCTATGATGTACATCCTTCGTTAATGACTTAACCATCGTTAACTACAATCTCTGTTTCCAACTCAATGAATTCCATTTCATAATAAACTAAGTATATTATTCAATTATATGGTTGATTTTATACTTTCATCTTCGATGTATTCGAAACTTTCTAGAAAACATCATTCGTACCTTGCGAAGTTAGCAAGAGTTCCATGATCACCAACATGATTCACTGAGAAAATATCAATAAAACTGAGTAGTGATTACATTAGTGAAATACTCCGCAAAGATTATGTAATCTTTAATATTTTAAAAATTAATCATTTCTAAGTCAAGCCAAAAATTAAATGAGCTTAATATGATATTAACTCATTAAATCTGTATTACATCTGAAAAAAATATACATACATATATTTTCATAAAGACGGTAATAAAAATTCTTTTGTACAAAATATTAATTGTGAAATCTTTAACGGGTAGGTAATACTCGGGAAATATATAAGTTCACAATTAATATGTTATACTGAACATTCTTCAACTTTGATTCAAAAATTATTAACTATGCTCACAGCGATATACAATCGTTTCCATACAAATTCAAATACATATTCTGATATTGACGGATCAGAATCCAAGTCATAACTCTGAACCGGTGACATCATTCTTAGATCTCTACATCTTTCAAATCTATACTTTGACTTCAAAACTGTGCAAGATCCTTTAGCGTTGTTTTTACCGAAAATAACCTTGCAATTTCTTTTTCAAAGTATCCAGTTTTACCCCCACTTTCAACCAGTCAATTTCGACTTTTCAGATTAGTCTTATTATAACCTTGACATATATATTTTTGTTACTTGAGAACCTTTTATGTTCCACCACATTAGCAGTAAATTTACCAACAACTTCATTGATCTTTGACCTTCCGAAAAGTCATTATACTCATTGAAACCCTATCATGTACTCATCCACATCTTGTAACGGTAATTGCCATACCAACTACCGGGAATTAGCAATCAGTATTTTGAATCTCGCAGCATTTTCTACGACAACAGTTATATATAGATAACATCTATCTTCTAGACTTACATACTTCGAATGTGAAGATTCTGAAAAACATCCCAAACTATGAAATAGTTCTCTGAAATTGGAACAATGATGATGAAGCAGCAAAAACTGTAAACGACCTTAACAGTCAAAAGTTTGATGATAAAGAATAGTATGGTGGTAAAGCTGAGAAAAAGAGAAGGTTTGGAACTGAAAAACGGATTGAGCAGACCATGAAGGAGGCTGTGGACAAATCACAAAGACTAAATCTACCTTCAAAGAATCCAAATGATTCAGTGTCTGCTGAAATCATTAGCGAATACCTTGCTCCTTACTCTAAAACCTTTACGTATAATATTCTTTATCATCATCTTATCTTAAATATTATAAGATATCATCGTATCTTCCGTTATAAATATCCTCCATATTTCTGAAGATATTTTCATAACTATTCTTATCTGAAATCATTCATCTCTTCGCGCTATCTGTGTTATATCATAAAAGAAACTGTTTCAGTTTCTAAATTCAGAAAATTTCGAAAAATGGATGTCTTTGAAGTAATGTTGGGAACTGAAGCATGAGTTAGTATAATATAATGACATTTGATCAACGTGATTATATTACAGTAAGTCATGTTGAGTTTCTAATGGAACGTGATAAAGGTTCACAGATCTCACCCTCATCATGAACCATGTTACATAACTCTTTCATTCTATTTAATCTCTAAATATATCAAGAAAATACTTTTCTTGATGATTCGGTCTTTTCCAGGAATTCTAGTAATTTGACAAGTCAGATTGTACTATTACCATTTCTTTCTTAGAACATTAGTTATGTTCATCTGAAACTTCATACCTACGAATTTTGGACCATTATCCGCTTGACTTAAGGTCGGGAAGAGAAAACGAAAGCATGAAGCTCCGAAATATAATGGAGAATATAAAGCCCGATAACAACCCCGAAATTACAAACCGTGTATATCAATGCGTATAGCAATATAAAGACACAGGAGAATGAAAAACACTATAACCCCAAGGTAATAGTAGAAGAAAATAACTTCCTCTGGTGGCAGATGAAAAAGAAGAATGAAGGATACGATAGCCAGGAAAATATCAAGAATCAGAACTGGATTAAGCATTTTCACAATCTATTGGGATGTATGAAATAAGAAAGAAGATTATAGGAGTGGTGAAAATAAATGAAACGGAAGAGGTCAATTTATAGTGAAATATCAGACATAGCAATCGAGGCAGATTACGCATTTAATCAAAGAAAATCCTAATTTCCGCAAATTTCGAAGAATCAAATTTTATTTAGATTATGAAGATTTTCTATTCCTTAAATTCCGGAAATCAATCGTAACTACGTCAAAAGTTAAGACAAATCTCTATTCTTTCATTTCACTCTTTTACGATAACTTCTCTCATACGCTTCAAGAAATCGGATTGTTTTATCCATATAATTCAACGGTGATAAAATCTATTTATCAACTCATATCTATCATGAAAACATTTTTATTGTCATCCATGACGACCTCACTCAAATTTCGGGACGAAATTTCTTTAACGGGTAGGTACTGTGATGACCCGAAAATTTCTGACCAAATTTAAACTTAATCTTTGTATGATTAACATTTCCGACACGATAAGCAAAGTCTGTAAAACTGAATAGATACATATATACTATGACTTGAAAAGGTAACAATGTATTAATTATTTGATACCGTACATTAAACTTATTGGTTTAAATATCTATTTGAATATATATGATAAGTTGAAATATTTATTATTAAAATTTATTTATAAATAACTTCCAATGTGTATTTAAAAACTGATTTATGTATATTAAAAAGATATATACATATATATAATTTCAAGTTATTTAGTAAACGATAGTAACATTCGTTTATTGATTTGATTGATATTTAGATAAGTTAACTAAAGCATTTAAGATGAACCAGTAAAACACTAATTTGCTACAGTATTTTCAAATTGCTACAGTACCCAAAATGCTACAGTATATTCAAAAATCACTATTTACTACAGTGAAATTGACTTTGCTACAGTGAATTGCTACAGTGAAATTGACTTTGCTACAGTAACTTTGCTATAGTGAAACACTATTTCATAATGAAAATGTATGTATTATATATATATTAACAAATAGCGAGACGATGATTTATAGAAGTAAATGACCAAAATACTTGAAAGTTTAAGATATACTTTGAGTGGTATGGTTTAGGGATAATTTAAGACTATATTTTAACAAAGGTACGAGTCACGAAACGTAAAAAGCGAGTTTTCTAAGTGTACGAAAATACGTTCGAGAAACCAGAACCGGGACATAAGTCGAGTAACAACGTACGACTTATCGGAACGAAAATTACAAGTCAAATATGCACGTGAATTTAATATAATATATAATTAATTATATAAATTATATATATAATTAAATATTATGTCGACAAACAAAGAAACAAAAATATGTGAGCTGGTATCCTGGGCCATGCGATCGCATGGCCATTACACACAGAAACCATGCGATCGCATGGTGTCTGAAATCTGGCCAACTCTATAAAAGCTCGAACGTTTCTTATTTTTGATGCATTCATTTCTCTTTCACACTCTTATATTTATATTTATTATTATTATTATTATTATTATTATTATTATTATTATTATTATTATTATTATTATTATTATTATTATTATTATTATTATTATTATTATTAAGATTAATAATATTATTAATCTTTTTATTATTAGTAGTATTATACATAAAATACTACGACGAGGTTATGAGCGTGTCACTTTCAAAATGATTTTTCGAGCGGGATAAAGCTAAGGAAATTATGGGTTATTGCCAAGGAGGTTATGGGTAATGTTCGGGAGTATAATTTTGAATCAAATCTAGTGTTTATCATCTCTGTTGCGTCTACGTACTTTTCTGAAATATTGAATCACAATATTGATACGTAAGCATTTATATTTTATCTTTTATAAATTAATAGTGTATACATGTCTAGTGCTCGAGTATATATATATTTATACATACTTGTATGCTAAATTTCGTCGTTAAACAGTTATAATGAGTCACGAATTAAATACATATATTACTGGAAAAAGGTATATGATATGCATGTTTTTGGAAAGCTGGCTAAAAATCAATAACTTTTCATTTAGATATCGAATAGTTTCGATGAATGGATTAAAAGATATGATCAACTGAATTATGATGGACTTTAATTTAAATTGCTTTTGAATCTGCAATTAAGATTTAAACAACTTGTTTACGAGATTGATAAAATGGATTTTTGAATATTATCAACTTTGTAAATGAATCCTTATATAAGATACGTCTTGTTTTGTTAAACTATTGTCAAAATTGACTTTTTGAAACGACTTTGGATAACTTTTGTATGTCGATCTCGAGCATTAGGATTGTGATACACTATGACCTGACCTAGCTTGATAAACATTTATTGACCAACATATGTTCTCTAGGTTGGGATCTACGGTTATTTGGTAATCCGAGTTTCGGTCACATTTTGGTGAACGACTATATATGCTACTAAGGTGAGTTTCATTGATCCCTTTTTAATTGCTTTTGCAATCTATATTTTTGGGCTGAGAATACATGCACTTTATTTTAAACACAATGGATACAAGTACATACTAAATTCTACACTGAGTTAAACCGAAAATCCCTTAGCTTTGGTAACTAGTAGCTGCCAGTACATAGGATATGGACTGGTGGGCGCGAATAATTGTATATGGATCCATAGGGCTTGACATCCCCGTCCGAGCTAGAGCACTAGCCTTTTAACGGACGTATGCTATTTGAGAAGCGTACACGTTGGTTTGCGTGTATTATTAAGATGATTATACAAAGGGTATAAATTATATATACGTTAAAGTTTAGTTACCAGGGTGCTCAATTTCGTAGAATATTTTGATAAACGTTTCTGGGTGAAACAACTGAAATCTTGTGATCCACTTTTATATACAGATTATACGAAACATTAAAACTATGAACTCACCAACCTTTGTGTTGATACTTGTTAGCATGTTTATTCTCAGGTTCCCTAGAAGTCTTCCGCTGTTTGATTATATGTTACACAAGCTATGTGCATGGAGTCTTACATGGCATATTTTTTCAAGGAAACGTTGCATTCACCAAATCATCACCATGTATCTTATTTTGACTGCATTGTCAACAGAAGTACTATTGTAAACTATTATTTATGGTGATTGTCTATATGTAGAAATCATCAGATGTCGAAAACCTTTGATTTAAATATTCATTATGGTGTGCCTTTTCAAAAGAATGCAATGTTTACAAAACGTATCATATAGAGGTCAAATACCTCGCAATGAAATCAATGAATGACGTGTTCGTCCATATAGATTTGGAGCGATCGTCACATAAACCCTAATATCTAAACCCTAATGTCTAAAACCTCAACATACGCTCGAAAAACACGATAATTGTTATATATTACTTCTTCGAGCGTTTTCCCGCCAAAATAATAACATTTATCACGAAGTGTCTTTTCTAAATGTTCTTATTTTCATCCAATCTATAATGTTCGTGAACAAAGTTTTTTCAAAAAACGAAAAAAAAAATTTGCTTTCCCCCGCTCCCCCGATTGGTTACTTCCCTCTTAATCCTACCACTATATATATATATATATATATATATATATATATATATATATATATATATATATATATAGAAATTAGAAAATATGATACTACGTAATTAGTGTACATAATTGAAAAATTTGTTTAGGTTCGCGAGTTTGCCCGAAATGATATATGAAGCTCGAACTTGGGTTTGTTTACTATACAAGCTTCAAGATATCGGATTCGAGCTCGTTTAAACTCAACTTGAATTGAGTTTTTAGTCAATCGTGCTCGAGTAGCTCGGCTCACTTACACCGTCGTTAAAGTGTCTCGTTTTTATGTGCAACTTTTTATTTTTTATTTTTACCCACTGGCATGAAATATGTATAGATTGAAACCGTGTATAAGAGTATAAAAGTTAAAGTTTTCGGGCAGCTCATACCTGATCAATTTCATTTCGACTCCATTTCAATTTTCAAAATCGACTACGCACAATTCACAACTGCTCCTAGGTTTTTACTTGATCATCAACTTTTCTATATATATATATTTTTTAATTTGTTCAAATCTAAATCAAAATCAACGAAATGCCGCCAGTATCAGCATTAGCAAAGTACAAGCTGGTGTTCTTAGGCGATCAATCAGTGGGTAAAACCAGCATTATTACTCGATTTATGTACGATAAGTTCGATACATCTTATCAGGTAACATAATTGTTAATCGTATATCACTTACTGAATCAGATCACAGTTTTTCGTTTTGTTTGACAATCTTATCAGATCAAATCCGCGATCTGATTGTATGTATCGCATTATATGTAATTTTTTTATTGATTACATTCAGATCTGTAGTTTTATTGTTTTTTTGCTTATTATGTTGTAGAAATTGATAGTGCTAGGGTTTTAAGTTTTGTTACACTTTAGTTGACTGTTCATGTTATGATCAAATGAGATTGTAGTTTATTGAAATTGATAATCGTTTGCAGTTTGTATGTTGTTATGGACGATAAGTCACAACAATACAGTTATACGTATCTATAAGCCAGTAACCACATAGCTTGTTTGTAATGTTTGAGATGCATTTTGAGATCTGCAGTCCAATTGATAGTCTTTTGGATGTGAAATCGACAATAGGTTAACGTTGCTCGGATGATTAGAAACGTTTCTAGTGGTTGTATCATCGTAATTTTTTTTAAAACCTTTGTTATTCTAATGTTAAGGAGGTATAATTTCGAAATCGGAGTTTGAAATTTCTATATTTGATAGAACTGTGTCCTTCTAAACCCAAAAGTTAGTCTCCCGTGTCATTGATGGTTTATCGTGCCTCTTATATATGTACAGTATTATAATATAATAATAGTTTATCATGATCATTTTTCTGTTTAAGTTTTATTTATAGAAGATAATTAGGGGCATTGATCACTATTGGAGCCATTATAGTGTCATGTAGATATCTTCTTTTGTTGTTGAGTTCTATTTTAATGCTTAATAATTCTGACTCGATACAGTAGTATACATGCCTTTGTTACATGTAGATGGGCCTTTCACACATGATACATTGTACTTTTCGATCTATCTTCTTTACTTGATCGTATTTTGTTGCCTATGCAACTGAATTTAGGTCACCACATGTTTTTTTGGAACTTCTTACAATATTTTAACAAAGTTAAATCAATATTGATGTTGCATTCAAATGTTATTGTTGACCTTTTGTTTTAAAACTGAGCTCAAGTTTATAAGCCGTGTACTAATGTGTGCTCTATATTCCATCAGGCAACAATTGGAATTGATTTCTTGTCTAAGACTATGTATCTTGAAGATCGTACAGTTCGTCTGCAGTTGTGGTAAGATGTTCTGCCACATTGTTTCAGATTATCTCATAGGAGTTCTGAGTTCACTTCATATCTTCTGAACTCTGTCGATTCCTGAACAGTGCTTTAATTGTGCTTGCTTTGTACTAGTATGACATCCTTAAGTGCCAGTGTAAAACAGTCTTGCACTTACTATTTGGTCATTATCTTTCACTAAATATTACGTACAATGTAATGTCAGGGATACGGCTGGGCAAGAGAGGTTTAGGAGTCTAATTCCAAGCTACATAAGGGATTCTTCAGTTGCAGTAATCACATATGATGTCGCAAGTACGAAATTATCAAGCTGTTTTTTCTGCACTATATATTATTACTCTTACTTCAGAAATAGTTCAGGGTTCGAAAGATATACTTATTGTCAATTTGATATGCAGCTTTTGTATCATTATAGCTAACAAATTTTCTCCTGTTTCTGTGATTTAGGTCGACAGACTTTTCTTAACACTATAAAATGGATTGAGGAAGTGCGTGCAGAGAGAGGTAGCGATGTTATTATCGTTCTGGTTGGCAACAAGACTGATCTTGTGGACAAAAGGTGATTCTTTTTAGCCTAGTAAATTCCACTTGTTAACTTAACACTGCACCTGTTCGTGTAAACTCGAAATCTAGGTAAACCGCTTTCTTGTACACACTATTTGTGTTGATCTAGGAAGACCAAAATTTACCGGCTATATCACTTTTCTTTTTCTTTTCCCGGAGGGAATATTATCATGAAGAAAGCAAAGTGCTTTAACTCACATATTTAATGGTATCTATGGATTAGCCTGTAAGCAAGCTTGGTAAAGTGATCCTCCTGATGTAATCTTATGTTCTAATAAATTTTCGAGTATAAAGTGGTCTTGTAATTTTGAATTTGTTGTTTTGTATGAATTGCCCTCTGTCAGTTTCCCTTTTTAGTAAAAATAGATTTGCCCCAACCCATAGCTATGTAGTACTTTTACAGTTTATTGCAATATTTTGTTGCTAGTGATTATTAATGTAATCTTATGGTTTAACAGATTTGTACTTATAATTTTGTTCTATTTATGAACTTCATATGAATTTATGTTTCCTTTGTTGATGATTCCCCAGGCAAGTTTCAGTCGAGGAAGGAGAAGCGAAAGCTAGTGAACTAAAAGTCATGTTTATTGAAACAAGTGCTAAAGCTGGGTTCAACATTAAGGTATAATGCCTTGTTCCCTACAAAAACGCGTACGTTTTTTACGTGTTTAAAAATCAAAATAAGCCGAATCCTTGGAAACACATCTCTATTATTTCTTAGCCCTTAATGCAGAATATAACTACTAAAACTCAATAGATCAAAGTTTATCTTAATCTTAACTATATACAATGCACGTCTTTTGATAAAGTTAGAAGTTTTTTCCCTGTTCGGGTTACCCGAGGGAGGGCGAGTAATCTGACCCCATACTCTGATGTACGCAGCTAGCAAGATTACTCCTCGGCTGTTTCCAACTCTTCCCTGACCACCACAAAATCCAACCTAAGCATGTCTTTTAATGTCTTAACATATCTCATAATCATATATTTTACAACATCTATCAACCATAACTATTCAATTTCGCTAATATATAATGATGAAGATATTACCGCCCAGTCATGTACTAATCCTTCTAATTCCAAGTACCGAGGCTATAAAGAACTGAAAAAATATAACACATGTAACCTGAATTCGTGAAATTCAATTTAGTTTAGATAAGATGAAGCTAAATAAAATACGTACCCTACTGCGTTGCGTGGTCTTTGTGTTAGTGTAGTGCAATACATATATAAAAAGATCACTCAGTCATCACTCAGATACACAATGGTTTAGAGCTTGGACCCGTTATGATCAATGTCACATGTAAATACCCCTACTATGTAAATGGGCAAAAATTACCCCTACATGTAAATGGGCAAATGGTTAATGTCTTAATGAGATACAAAATCATAACAAAAATTGCTTTTTCATGGAACACAATGTATACGAATTATGAAACTTTTATGGTAATTGATAAATCTCAAGTTATGCTATACACAAACAAGAAGTAGCATTTTCTTGTTTGTTTTACAGTCAAAGTATTTGTTTAACTTTATTATTGTTATAGGCTTTATTTCGGAAAATAGCAGCTGCGTTACCAGGAATGGAAACACTATCTGCTACAAAACATGAAGAAATGGTTGATGTGAATTTGAAGTCTTCAAGTGTGACCTCATCCCAGCCTGAATCTGGTGGTTGTGCATGCTGATTAAAAGTCAAAACCAAGTCAACACTTCTTCGACGTTTCTTCACACAATGGCTGTTAATCTCGTTACTGGCTCAACAATTTGTTTTCGACTGGTTTCCATTTCCAGGGTGCATCTACAAAAAGGTTAGAAACAATATTATTGAATTGAATCCCTTTCGTTTATTGCTTTGGTATTATCGATCGCCACAAATGTATGTAACAGGTTGCTTTTGTTTGTTATTCGTTTATCTTTTCAATCTATCTATCCATATGGAACGTAAGTAGAATACTATATTGAGGTATAGTTTGTCATCTCTGATAGTGTTATGTAGAATCTACGAATTTTGTTTTCATTTAATGTTAAGCAACGATAAAACAAGATATGTGGTACGACGTGGCTTGAACCTTATGTTTCTGTTTGTTTTGGGCATTATTTAAACTATTGCTTTATGTTGTAGCATATGGCCGTATTTGCACCACCAGTGATTCGGTTGCCATGTTAAAATGTCTTGGATTCAATCAATGTTGCAAATGTATTATCTCTTGGATTCAATCAATGTGGCGAAAATATAGTTAAGACCCTTTTTATGGTGAAATAGTAAAGAATCATGTGTGGTGGGTGTAATCAAATCAAGTCGAGTAGATACGCCAAATTCGTGCTCTGACTCCTAAAAAACAGAAAAACTCAAAATTCGACTCAAGCTTGGTTAAGCTCGTATTTTTAAGCTCAACTTAACTCAATCAAAGTTGATAATACTAACAATTGTAAGATGAGCTAGATAAGTAAGATTGTTACAATTAAATCATTTGTTATGAGGCGGTGTGGGGCGTGGGAGCGTCTCATCTCCACAACGTCCACTACACCCACAACACAACGCCTATTACAGGGTGTTGTGGGGACGTTGTGGAGGGGCCTGGGGCATAAATTCACGGGCACCACAATGAAAATTGGTGGGCTATATCATTTACGAGTATTTATTTATATTATCTCTTTTTTCCTCTCATATATCAATTATATTTTACTAAATGATTCACAACCTTTTGCCCTGGTACCGCTGTTCTAACCTTCTTTGACTAAACGTAGTTAAGATTAAAGTTTCGGGACTGAAGTTTGCAATTTTCTTCATCAAAGTTTAGTAAAAATCCATCCTCCACAACACTACAATAACAAACCCTATTTCAGAACACATTATCACGTCATCAAAATTTCTCCACACAATTACATATCACCCATAACACTCCACACCATAACAAATGGTCTAAAGAAAATTCAACTCCACCCATAACACTCGCACGTTTTTTATCCCAAAATTTGCGGCAAAGACTATTAAATCAAATTATCTACATATTTGAGGATACATTTTATAACATGATATTTATATTTATTTACTAATAAATATAAATATATATTATATACTACTACTAATCTACTATTTAGAATTATAGATATAGATAATAGATATGGCATCCAATAACGTGGGAGAATATGAAAGAAATAAAAAAGTAAGTAGCCCTTGAAAAACAGTTGATTGGATGAGGCCTTCATTGCCTACCATTCATCTATAGATAACAAAAAACTTTTAAACACACCACTACTCATATCTGCTTATTCCTGAACCAAACATACAAACAAAACACACAAAAACACAGACTAAAATGGCTCTTCGAATGTGGGCTTCTTCAACAGCCAATGCTCTAAAGCTATCTTGTGCTACCAGACCTCATCTTTCAAGATGCTTCTCTTCAGGTAATTTTACATACTCCGTATATTTCTACCCTTCCATTAGTATCTTCTTTCTATAGCTATAGCTATATTATATGTTTTTCTCGAAACTAAATCAAGATTTAAAGGACAAAATGAGGTTTTCATACGTATATGGGCATTGGTAATTTTTCTGCAGTTTTGGATGGGCTAAAGTATGCAAATTCACATGAATGGGTGAAGCATGAAGGCTCTGTTGCTACCATTGGTATTACTGACCATGCTCAGGTGCTTTCTTTTCTTTAATTCATCTTTAATTTTAAATTACTTTTATTAGTGTTACTACAGTATTATACTAATAGTTATAGTTACTAGAGTATTAATTTAGTGCTAATTGAGCACTTTTGATGAGTTTATCATAAATTTGTTGACACCAAGGATGGATCAAGTATAAAATTTCTTGGAGAGAAAAGTTTTTACACTTTGATGCATCAAACAAACATATGTATCATCAGGATGTTTAAAATGCATTCAATTAATTCTCTAATTTTAGTTTACAAATAACTATCTTTTCATTTTTATTTTATGAAAACTATTAGTACATTAAGGCTTCTTACCTTGAGGTCATGGGTTCGAGTCCTGCTTAGGACATTATTCGTGTAAAATTATATAAAGTGCGTGAGTTTTCCGTTCTAAAAAAAACTTATGCCACACGTTAGACATTCCCATGTAATATATGTTAAATTATACAGTAGTAAGTTGCAAGTGTTTATATAAACTTGTATGGTTGACGGTTTGATAATCGTGTGAGTTGAATGAATAACCGATATTAACCGATTATCTATTATTGGCATATGTATGATGTCATAGTCGTGGCCCACTTGTGGGCCATGGGGCCCTGAACTACTTGTTGGAGGTTGCATTTTCAAATCTTGGGTTAGTCAGGGAAGGTTTGGGAAACGGTCACAGACGAACTGTTCTGAATAGGCCGCATACATGTTAAAAATACTCACCATCCCGATAACCCGAACAAAAAAACCTCAACATAACTTTTATGATGTCATAATTGTGATATGTGATGAAGGCTTTATGTCCATATGGACTTGTGAAGTGTAATGTAGCCTTAACTTTTGTATTAATTGGCCAAACAATGCAGGACCATCTTGGAGAGGTTGTATTTGTGGATTTGCCTGAAACCAGTGGCTCAGTGACCAAAGCTACTGGATTCGGAGCAGTAGAAAGTGTCAAAGCCACCAGTGACATTAACTCACCCATCTCAGGAGAGATCGTTGAGGTTAACTCAAAGCTTTCCGAGACTCCTGGTTTGGTAATTCTCGCTCGTCGCAACCTTCATCTTCTTGTTCCCATTTGTTCATATACACATTGTTGACTTTTCAGGGTCAACCAAGTCATTCCATAAATTCAAACTTGCACAAATTTTTCATGAAATATGACAAACTTCTTATGTTAAAAATAACCACCCCTTATTTTTGTGGATTTAAGAATTAAGAAAACACCTTATTTGACCTTCTTAAACCATATACCAGGATAGCCTAGTGGGTGGTTGGAACCCTGATATCTTCGAAAGAGGTATCATGTTCAAAACTCACTAGCAGCATATCTTGAAATAATGTGAGATAAGGGTCATAAATAGTTATGGGATAACCCGGTTAAACCGCGTAAATTGGAGTAAAATTAATCCCCTCTCAAAGTAGCCTGAAGAGGAAAACCCATATCCATTTACCGTCAACTTGTTTGACCTTTAAGAAGTCAAAATATGTTGGAATGCTGTATTGTGTATGACTAACTATAAAACTTTATGGAATGTTAAAGATCAATTCAAGCCCATATGAAGATGGATGGATGATTAAGGTGAAGCCCAGCAACCCATCAGAATTGGAATCTTTAATGGGTTCAAAAGAGTATACAAAGTTCTGTGAAGAAGAAGATGCTTCTCACTAGAATCAAGTATACATCATGTCCTGCAAATTTTTTTCGTTTCTTCCTCAACTTCGACTAACTGATATCTCAGTTGTTTCAAATAAATCATATTATTCGAAGGTTTGATGTCGATTATTTATATAAATCTAGCTACGTCTATCAATAGATTAAGAACTCATGCAATTAACATCTTAGAAACATTATACATTGTACAACAAGATGAATAATACCACATGATACAGCCAAAAATTCGTAACTATAATTATTCAAGCTAATTATACAACAGTATTTGAACTGTTAACAACAGATTGATGTGGTTGTTTTCATCTATATTTGAAGCTACAAAAAGACCATGAAACTATAAAACTTCGATACCATATTTATATGATCAAAGCATAAGGTTGATCGGTATGTATTAACATGATCAACGTTCTGAAAATATAGAAGGCTTAAACGTTACCCACCTAAACCACCAACGGGGTATGATTAGCAATAGACATTAATTTGGATCTCACGAGTTCATCAACCATAGGCACTATCTTAGCCTCGAGAGCCACGTTGTCTTGAACGATTTCAGGTTCACAATAAGATATCGCGATGAGCAAATCTCTTACACTCTCCACCGAAACCTCTTGTGATAGTGGTCTATAATCCATATGATGCACAATAAGACTAATGTGTGACAAACCTATTACAATTTCACAAACAAAGTGAGTTTTATTCATTTATGTTCTTGAACAAAGCTTTGTTTGTTTGTTTTTTTGGCGAAAAAAACGTAATATCCGAAGATCAACAAGTACAACCGTCACAAATGTAATCCAAAAAACTAAAACCTAAACGAACATAGCTTTGTAATCTGAATAATCATATACTCATTTTGTTTTTCGAACATAACTATTCAATCACTAGGTTATTTTTGGTCGGTTGAGACCAAAATTCATCGAATTTTAACAAACCGTAAATTCTTTTTATAATTTATATACGAATTTATTAACAAAACCTTGTACATTTATTATAGATTATTGTACTACAACCCATATTCAAAAACATTTCAATTGTTAAAAATATTCATGGATCTCTGATGACTTAAACGACATCGTTATCATTTTTCCTTTAAACACTAAATAATCCACTCACAAATAAAAAATCCAAATCAAAAAACACACAAGACTACAAAAACAGAGGAAACCGTAGGGTTTGAAAAATATTATAATCCTCTGTTTTAAAATATGTATTTAATAATTTATGTGTATATATGGGGAAAAAAAAAAAACATATTACTAACAATTAAATTGTCTTATAGAAGCAACGAATCACGAAAGATTTGTTAATAGCTTATTTATGTTTTTCAATTTTTTTTTCTTCCAAAAATCAATCAAACAAATCCAGAATGGAGATAAAAAGCTATATTAGTATATGAAGATATGAAGAATAAGAGGGGGGTACGTACGTAGAGGGTTTATGGAAATAAATGAGCGCGATGAACTCCCTCCGTCCGTCCGATCGTCGTCCGCCGGTCGGGTGTTCGGGAGGCGTTTTATTATTAGGAATGAGATGAGATGAGATGACAAATTTTGGTCGGTGGGAGACAAATGTGTATATAGATTCTTTATTTCCGTTTGAATCTTTTATTTTTTATTTTTTTTTGGTTACTACGGAGTACTCCGTATTATTTTCCACGCACCTCTTTCTCTTTTTCCTATCTTTAATTTTTATATTTATTTATTTAATTTCTGCATATCTCAACAGTCAACAGTCAACAGTCAACATTCAACAACCACCTACAATTTTGACTCTTTTCGAAGCAGTGTCGTCTGACTTTTCATTATTCTATATCCAAATATAAAAAATATCTAGAGCCAATGAGCCATAACTTAATGTTTGTTCACTTTTTTTTTTTTTTTGAAAGGCAAGTTGTTGGCATTGAATACTTTCATTTGCCACGCACGCACGCGCTTTCAGAGAGGAAACCCGAACCGCATTACAGGGATCCGAACCTTATACCATCCCGAGGGGCAGGCGGTCGAACCTGGGTCCTGAATACGGGTCGGTAAAACCTTCCCCCGGGCAATTCGGCTTTCAGGAAATAAATTCCACGAATATTTTTAAGGGGAGAGACTCGAACTTGAGACCTCCCCCACCCCCATCCCAATGCACAAGTGCAAAGGGGTGAACCACTGGACCACAAGGGTGGGTTCAATGTTTGTTCACTTGTTTAGTATAATAACTAGTTCGGGGTTTTCACGCGATGCAGCGGACGAACATTTGTTAAATTTGACGATGTTCTAAATGTTTTGTTAAAAATTTTAACGAACTGTTAAAATTTATAAATTGTTCAAGCTTATTTTTGATTTATATTTGAAATTGTTATTTATTCTTTGGTTCTAGTGTTTGCAGAATAATGGTGGTTATATTGGAAGGATCGGCATTGCTGGATTCTTTAAAGTAAAGGACTAAAGTTGACAAGTTATTGAAGATTAAAGCTGGAATCAAGTTGGAGGACCATATTGCATTTTTTAGAAGATTAAAGGGCTACTTAGGGACCAAGTTATTTTGATGCTTATATCTCATATTAGGGTTCTAGTTGTCTCCAACGATTCAGTCATTCATTCTCAATTCTGTGGTTTTCTCTCAAAACACACAGTATTCGAAACCCTAATCATCTTCATCTTCATTAATCAGATCAATAGAGTGCTTCTGTTATTCATTCAATCAATCACTTTTAGTGATTGTAATTTTGATGTTTGCTGTTTGAGAGATTTTAGTCTATTCGATTTTATTTTCATCAAAGTTAAGATTGTAATCTTGTTGATTGAATTATTCTGTAATTGAATCTGATATATTTTACATGGTATCAGAGTGTACGGTTCGTTGATTCGTGTTGATTTCATCATTCGATTGAAGAAATCTAGGGTTTGTTCGTTGGGTTGTTGAAACAAGGTTTTTTTTAAGTTCTTCTTTCTTTCTGGGTTCGATGTGGATCTGTGTTCTTCGCTCTCTCTTCTTATCAAAATTGTTTGAAGAAACCCTAAAATTAGGGTTAGGGTTTGTGAAATTTGGGCATCTTATCTAAAATAGTCTTCCGCTGCTTCTTTCATTCGTTTCTTCTATTTTGTGGTGATCTACAAAGGGGAGTCTCGAATTTATTCGTGTTTTCTTTATTGTGTTTTTTATTTTCCCTATTTTTTGACTGAATCACCGTGCCCAACTCTTGATCCGAGTTCTTGAAACTCATGAATACCTGATCAAGCACGGTTTAAGATTCTTGGCCAAGGATCTTATTTGCTTGTTTTGTTTATCTGATATTATTATATCTTGATATCTGTTATTTCTGTTCTTTATTTATTTCTTTCTTAGTTGTTGATATGGCTGAACAAGGTGCTATTACTTTGATT